>NC_068989.1:53791075-53791830 GCF_001194135.2 Octopus bimaculoides
AAAGGATTATTTTATGAATTTCATTAGGTTACAGTTGTTTCTGCGACATAATGCGGTCAACTCAGAATTGAATGCCTGAGGAACATCTTACTGCTTCATCAGAGCTTCAGACATGTATATATCTGTGTGTGTGTGTGTGTGTGTGTGTGTGTGTGTGTGTGTGTGTGTGTGTGTGTATTATATACAATTGCAAGCAGACATTAATTGAAGGTGCAGTCAGTAAATTTTAGGCAGACGTTCAAATGCATTTTGCCATGGAAAAAGTTAACAATGTCTTAGCCATTTTCCGGTGGCCTGACATATTTCAGAGTCACTATCCTGTTCTATGTTACTTATATGTGGAGATCGTAGGGCCATATTATTGCTATTCCTTTTCCTAGGACGGTGAGTCGAGATTCGAGGGAGATTTGTCGGCTGTTTCTAACCGATCAAATGACAACGCAAAGCAGATGATCCTTTCTTGAGTAGAATATAATGCAAGTGTTATTGTCTAATCTGTGAAGGCGATTCGTCCAGTGGTTAGCGTTTTTCAACAGTCGTTTCCCGGAACCCTAGGATTTCGGAAAAGTTTCCTACGTGTAGCGTGAGAAAGATTCAGATAGGCTAATGCTAATTTCATGATCGTGATATTACTATACATGCATAACATATTGGTTATTGTATTATTGTAATATACACATCATCGTATCTAACCTATTATGTAATAAAAAAATATAACAACCATATATATATATATATATATATATATATATATA
>NC_068989.1:53794553-53795985 GCF_001194135.2 Octopus bimaculoides
CCATCTTCGTTGAGCCCTGTGTGGCTAATAAAAGAAATGTATCTATCTATCCATCTATCTAACTATCTATCTATCTATCTATTTATCTATCTGTCTGTCTGTCTGTCTGTCTGTCCTTCTGTCTGTCTGCCTGCCTGCTGCCTGTCAGCCTGTCTGCCTACCTGCCTACCTGCCTACCTGCCTGCCTGCCTGCTTGCCTGTCTGTCTGTCTGTCTGTCTGTATGTCTGTCTGTCTCTGTGCGTACGCGAGTCTGGCTATCTACTTGTCGATCTATCTGTTTGTCTGTCTATCAATGCATCTACGTATCTATCTGTCAGTCTGTCTGTCAGCCTTCCTATCTATCTATCTGTCTGTCCGTCTCTCTGTCTATAATGACTGATAATCTGGATTTTTTTTAACGCCCTGCCGAATTTTGTAAGGTATAAGGTATCTAAGAATACATTATCCAATGTGTCTTTGCTATTTTAAACTAACAAGGATGCAATTTTAGAGGGATTCGACTGCTATTTCTAACAGCTCAATCAACACAGTGGATTCGTCACTGGTTCATTGAATGTACGTGTAAAATTTGTGTATATGAAAGCGTGTAAGAGTGATTATATGCATGTTTGTTCACCGCTGTGTGAGTTATGTGTATGTCGGCATCTGTATATCTGTATATCTGTATGTGTGTGTGTGTATGTGTTTATGTGCTTGTGTATGTGTGTGTTTGTGTGTGTCTTTATATATGTCTGCGTTTGTATGTATGAGTAAAGGCCATGTGTACGATTCTTCATGTATGTGTGTTAATTTGGACATGTGCGTATGTATTTGTATGCGTATATATGCGTGTGTGTACGTATATATGTGTATGAGCATGTGTTTGTCAACATGAGTGTATGCGTGTGTATGTATGTATGCATGTATGTATGTATGTGCTTGTGTGCAGAGACGCATACTTGTGTATATGTATGCATATATGCCTTTGTGTTTGTGTGTGTATGCGTATGTGTGTATGTGTGTGTGTATGCGTGTGTGTGCGTGTCTAGTGATAGCTTGTGGTTGTTGTGGATTCAGTGAGGCGAAGTTAACATTAAAGCACCATTAGTCAGTAAATACTGAATACTAATCAACGAAAAGTCATAATTAGTGACTGATGAAGCGTGTAAGTGAGAGATAGAAAGGGTGATAGAATGATGAAGGAAGGCGGAGAGAAAAAGGGTGAGCAAGGGAATAGATGAGCTAAAGAGAAAGAGAAAGAGAGAGAGTGAGAATGAGAGATAAAGAAATACAATAGAGAGCTTTGTACGGGGGTGGGGTGGGTTTTGGTGGTGGAGGAGGCTTAATTTCTGAAACTACAAGCAGATAATTAACACTGACAGAGTTGATAAGATGCTTTCTGACGGGATTAGACGAAGAGGATGGTGGTGGTTGTGGTAGGGGTGTGGAGTA
>NC_068989.1:53796053-53799225 GCF_001194135.2 Octopus bimaculoides
CGAAGGGGAATGGAATGATAATAATAATAATAATGATAATGATAATAATGATAATGATAATCACAACAACAATTATATGAATATGGTAATGAACAAAAACATAATGATCAGAATGATGTCGACGACAATGATGACGACGATGACGATGGACGACGAGGACGGTGATGATGAGGTGATGGTGGTGTTGGTGTTGATGATGATGATGATGATGATGATGACAAAGATGAATACCATGACAATTATGATTTAACTCCCGTGCTGCTTTGCACTGATTGTCAGGCTTACTGTCTTCAGTCAATATTATAACATTCCCCTACGACACACACGCACACACGTACACACGCACGCCCCCCACACACATATACACACGGATATACACATATATATATATATATATATATATACGCTCTCAGACATACATACACATACGTACAACTCCATGCACATAAACGTATTCGCATATACAGCTACATACAATCTTTTGCAGATATCAACAATTTGCAGACACTGATTTCTATTAAGTTTGGCAATATTATCAAAGATTTTTCTCTTATCAATAATGAATTTAAGAAAATTCTAGCACTAAGAGAATTTGGTCTCAAGAGAATCTGGTCCTTAAGAGATGGTCGTTGCTAAGAGATTTTGCTTTCTTAAGGTTGGTCTGCGAAAATTTGCTTTAAGTTTCCAAGAACGTCTTTTCTGAGGTTACCGCCTTGTTTTCAATCATTAATGCACTTTAGGGTGAGAACTCTAATCCATTGGGTCCAAAAGGCCCCCACTGAAGACTTTATCATTATGACTTTGTTACTGTCGATCTTGTTGTTTATAAAGTTTATTCGTCATTTAGTAGGCAATATATTTAACAGTTTTTTCAACAATGACTACTGCATTTTCTTTTTGTTTTATTTATCACGGGCTACGTTGTCCAATGTCTCTTCATTTGTTTGTGGGAGTTGATGGGCATTCGATAGTTATATCTGGTATATCCAGATACCACGTAAAAGCTTTCCCGTTAGTTTTTCCTTACGGAAACACTATAGCCACTGTTAAGGACATGAAATTAACATCCACTGAGAAGCGAGCAAACCACGGCAACAGGTTTAAAATTTTCGGGAAGGGGGCCAGCCGATTATATCGATCCCAGCACTTGACTGGTACTTATTTTATAGGTTCTGAAAGGATGAAAGGAAAATTCGGCCACGAAGACAGAAAATGCACGAAGACAGAAAATGCAGCTAAGCATTTTGTCGGGCGTGCTAACGATTCTCCCGGCTCGCTACCTTAGATGACAAAACTAATAATGCCTGAAGTTACTACCCCTAACAAGAATATTTAGACCGCTTTGGTTTACGTATTCATCTGTAATTAAAGTACGAACAGTTGGAAGAAGAGACATTCGGGGTTCTCGGTCGTTGTCTCTTGCTTAAAGACATCCAGACGGCACACCAATGCCTGTTGATTACATTCACTCCAGTACTTCAATAATGTCAACACCGCAATGACACAACGCAATTCATTTTTATTTGTGGCTTGTATATGCTTACGGTGTGTTTGCTTTAACGTTGCCCTCAGTTATAAGTATTGATTCATTATATATCATCAATTTTGTGGCAACCTTGTGTAATGTGATGAAATACATTGTCATTTCTCCTTGATGTAAATGCTTATTGACCTCGATGAGTTTTGAACTCACAACGTAAAAACCCGTAACTTAATTATTCTACCAAAATTGCAAGACGAATGAATAACGGAAGAGAAACGGTTTAAAGTGGAAGAGAATTTATTGCAGGCACAGTATTCCGGTAGCTTCTTAATATATTTTCACCTATGCTTTTTGAATAACGGAAAGTTGAATGTTGATACATATGAATTAACAATTGTTTTTAATTGGTCAAAAGTTGGCCGCATGAACTTCGCAGTTCCTTCTTGACTTGCGGAACTAATATGGCTGATGCCCAACTTGAACATCATTTCTAAGATAGTCACCTGCAAGTAAAAGCTGTGCAATAGTAAGAATTGGGATAATTATGATGTGTAATCCGTATGTCTAAAATAGGCTCAAATACTCCATATTTCACATAATTACAAATTCAACAGGCTGATATAGCTTTTGTATGTGGAGCATCATTTTGAAAGCAAAACTTTTTGAACATTTTGATTTCTAGCAAACTCTTTTAAATATTTATCACTTTTTTTAAAAAGCCATCTTCATAGCTTATTTTATCGCTGATTTTATCAGTTTAGTTATGTCGCTTAATTAGCTACTGGTCATCCTAATCTATAACGTATTGCCAAATTTTCTCGGACGTGCTATATCATTAACTTTTCAACTCTATTTACTGATATATTTCTATCTTAGTCATCAACATTTTTTTCATTGAAGTTCGAGATTGCTTGATACGGAAACCCTTTCGTACAATTCTAGAACTCTCGGATCATGCACACACACACACACACACACACACACACACACACACACACACACACACACACACACACACAAACACTCACTCACTCACTATCACTAACACACGCACTGACACACACTTGCATACGCATACATATACATTTAAAGATATGTAAATAAGTGTGTGTGTTTCACTACAAACAAAACACGAAGCGCATTGTAACAAACCATAACAAACATAATATGTTGCAAAAATAAATAACAATGTCTTAGAAACAAGGAGTGCAAGAAGGACGCTTATAGCAATGGTTAATTTTGGTGGGGCATGAAAGTGCTGTGCACGTAAGTCGGAAAAGCTTCATTTTCTAATCAAACGTGTGTAGAAACAGTCTTGAACTGATCTGAAGCATTATTTACCATTATTGGATTAATCTGAATTGATTAATATACAAATATAAAAATAATTATTACTATTGTACCCGTTTTGGTTTTCATATTAGGATTGAAAAAGTTGACATTTTTTGTAAAAAAAATTTAGATGTGCCCGTATGTAAATATGGTTGGATCACGAATATAATATATATAACATTCAACATTTACTGGATGATAATGATGCGCAGAATCAATTGTAATGATGTGTAATAAAACCTGTTCGTTCCATCTATTCATATTTAAATATTTCAAGACTATCAAATATATAAATGTCTGCATATATATATATATCTGCATATATATATATATATATATATATATATATATATATAT
>NC_068989.1:53800793-53803174 GCF_001194135.2 Octopus bimaculoides
ATATATATATATATATATATATATATATATATATATATATATATATATATACACAGATATATATACATGTATATGTATATATATGTCCACGTTTTAAAACGAATAAAACGAATAAAATATACTAGTTAAGAGAGAGTAGACAACACAGAGACACTGGGAGAGATACACACAGCCAGAATTTAAAAGTAAAAAAAGAAAAAAGACATGAAGTAAATGTGAAAAGAAAGGTAAGGTACAAGATTAAATTTAAACAAAAAGAGAAAGAGAATGTGCAGCAGAGATACAGAGAAAGAGAAGCGCATAAAAGCTATAGGTTTTGGAAAGTATAGTGGTGCCACATAAGCAGGTGCATACGTTGAATATAGCAGTTGTCTGAGAAATGTCTGAGACGGTGCAGTTGTCAACGGCCTCCATTAATCCGACGTTTACTTACGACTATGTCTAGATTGCTTGTCAAACCAGTGTTTACGTAAATCCCTGCACATGGCGTCCACCTATACACATGTTTGTGTACGTATCTATATATACAAGTGTGTGTGTGTGTATATATATATATATATATATATATATATATATATTTATATATAAATATATATATATATATATATGTATGTATATGTGTATATACAGATATATTTATATATACAAATGAATGTGTGCGGGCGTGTGTGCAAACTGTTTATTGACAGATAAGTAGCTCCATACGCATACTAGTGCGTATATCTATGTGTATGTATGCTTGTTTGTATGTATCTCTATATATACATACCTATATATGTATATACACACACACACACATATGTATATATATATATATATATATATATTTATTTATGCATATATAAATATAAATGTATGTATATGCATACTCCCAAATGCACACACTGTGTCAATGTTTGTTTGCAAGTATATACATACACATATAAATGTAAATCAAAATATATGAGTTAAATAAAAAGATTTACATATATGTGTATGTGTGTGTGTGTGCGTGCGCGTGTGTGCGTGTGTGTGTTTGTGCAAACAGGCACCACGCATGCGTTTATGTGTTTACGTTTGGCTGTGGGTGTATGAATATATGTATACATACATATACATATATATACTCATAGACATATGTATGTAAGTGTATGGATCTATATATTGCATGATCGCACGTATGTATATATTTATGTTGAAACTTGCATGTACACGCGTATAAACTGACAACTGACTTCCACATACAGAAAAAGACTCATAGACACACGGACTCCATGCTACAGCATCATCGTGGCAGCGATGGGTAAAAAGAAATAAAACTAATTTGAAAGCGCAATAAAAGACAACAGAATTCTATAAATTAACTGCAAACACGTTTATTGCTCTAGCAAAATTGTCAGGGCTTTGGACAAATGTGTTAATAACATTAGGTAATATTCTGAGTAATATCCAGCTTCAAACAACATCTCCTTTTGTCTTTCTGAGTGTTAGCAAAATAAAATTAGGCAAGTTCACGTCCCAGGAATAATCTTATATTTCTTTAGAACGTCCTTGATGTCCATAGGTTTAAAATTAGTAGATGAAGGTGCCAGAAGATACTGGAACACCGCATCTAAATTTATGTTGGGAGAATAGTTACCGTTACCGTGTTGATGTCGATTTAAAACACATGTTGTGTTGTAGTAGTTGCATAATTAATTATTTAAACGTTCTTTCATTTCATTTCATTTTCCACTTACATTTGTAGGTTAAATTCTCAGCAGACTCTACAGTGATTGTTGCTATATATATAATATACATCCATAAATATATATACACGCACACGCGCGCGCACACACACACACACACATACACACATACACACACACACCTATATATATATATATATATATATATATACATATATATGTATGTATACACACAAACACACATATATATATATGTGAATGCATATATATGTATATATTATATATATATAAAGGCATATATGTATGTATGTGTGTGTGTGTGTGTGTGTGTTTGTGTTTGTGTGTTTGTGTGCACACATATACATAATTATATAAATACATATATATACATACATGTATACACACACACACATATATATATATATATATATACTCTTCGAAACGCCTGTGTTAGAATGGTGGCAGCTGATGAAGGAAAATGTTCTCTATGTGGCCTGTGTGTTTTCTGTACTCTGGTTATTATTCTTTTTTTTTGTCTACGTTTTGTTTGCAACGTCCTGTACCCAGATATGCATCTATATATACAGGTAGATGTAGGTGTGCAAAACTTGTACGTATATATGCATATGCTCATTTATATATATACATATATATATATATATATGTGTGTGTGTGTGTGTGTGTGTGTGTGTGTGTGTGTGTGTGTGTGTGTGT
>NC_068989.1:53803464-53804469 GCF_001194135.2 Octopus bimaculoides
ATATATATATATATGTATATATATATCTATGTATGTATGCATGTATACATATATACGTCTATGTATGTATGTTTGTATGTATATATGTATGTATGCATGTATGCATGTATGTATGTAATATTTTGGACTAATGCGTATATGTCAATTAATGTGTTGAAGTGTTGAGTAAAGAACTGACACAGTTTGGGCTACCTGATGTCGTACAAAATGAAGACTAGTTATTAAATCCATCTTCTGTTTACTTAATCACTTATTATTGTCATTATCGTCATCATCATCATTATCATCATCATCATCATCATCATCATCATCATCATCATCATCATCATCATCATCATCATCATCATCATCATCATCATCATCATTATTATTATATACACATATATATATACACACATTTCGTAGAGAACATACTTATTATTCCTTAAGAAGAATATCGACATGTTTGTATAATAAAAATATGAGTCCAATTTAAGATATGCGTTTCTTTCTTTTCTTTTTTTTTTTTTTGGAAAGGTTAATAAATTGGCTTGAAGGAAAATTATATATACATATTTAGTAAATATCTTATACAATATATGAATGTAGTTTTATTATGTATTCATCATTCGTATAAAATTGTCTTATGAAGTGTAGACATAGACACACACACACGCACACATGCGTGCGCGCTCGCGCACATTGATCCACGAAATCGAAACCACGGCCTCATCATCGTGAGCCTAATGCCATAAAAACGAGACAACGACATTACATTTAAGCACACAGACGAACGTGTACACATATTTGTATATAGATACATAGATGCACACACACACACATACATATACATATATATGTATTTATAGCAAAATAATATGTGTAGGTATTTATGTATATATGCGTGTATACACGTACATGCATGTGTATATATATATATATGTGTGTGTGTGTGTATATGTATTTAAATATAGACACACACATATGTATACAGAGAATGAGAGAGAATGTACAGATTTATATATA
>NC_068989.1:53804837-53805485 GCF_001194135.2 Octopus bimaculoides
ATATATATATATACATACATACATACATACACGAACACGATAGCTTGATTGTGCATGATTTTGAATGTAGAAAACTCTGAAACCATCTGTGAAACTATTTGAGAAAATATAACTCGATCTCGTCTTCACTTCTTACGACATACGGAACATGTAGAAAGAGAATAAAAATACATCCTGATTATAGGATAACCCAATAATAACAACACCAATCCAATCTACCTCACAACTCAGAAACATGATAACAACAATAACAACACCAACAACATTACTGTCCGTTTCTTTCATTTTCATTTGTTTAGTGAAAACTTTAATTAAATTGCAGAAGTGTATTATTCTAAATATTTACCACAACTCTGAAATATTTCACTAGTTGTATTATCATTGATTAGTGTGTGTGTCCGTATGTGTATGTGTGTACGTGTGTATGTCTCTGTGTGTGTGTGTGTGTGTGTGCGTGTGTGTGTGTGTGTCTCATCTTCAACAAGAACCTCCACTATTCAATCATCTAGGTAAGAACACGTTTGGGAATTGTAAAGCTTATATTGTGTATCTGTGTATACAGCACTTTAATTAATATTTGGCACAGGAATAGAAAACGCATCTGTTATTCTCTTCATTACATACGTACGTGTGTATATAAGCATATAT
>NC_068989.1:53805495-53806249 GCF_001194135.2 Octopus bimaculoides
ATATATATATATATATATATGCACATATATGCGTGTGTGTGTAGAAATATATACATTTATGTTTATATCCTAATACATGTCTACATTCATGTATACCTTTTTCTTCATTGTATATATGTTGGTATATAGCATGCATGGCAATACACATACACACACATACACACACATGCACACACACACGCACACACAGCCACACACACACACACACACACATATATATATATATATCTTCTTTTATTCCTTTCTTCTTTCACTTGTTTGAGTTATTTGTTTTAGCCATGCTGGAGCACTACCTGAAAGTATTCTCATTCGAAGAAATCGACCCCAGGACTCATTCTTTGTCAGCTTTAGTGCTTATTCTATCGGTTTCTTTTGCCGAACGGCTATGTTACGAGCGCGTAAACACACTAACATCGGATGTCAAGTGATGATGAGCGTACAAACACAAAAATACAGACTTAAATACATATGTATTTATACATATCCGTCGGGCTTCTTCCAGTTTCCGTGTACCAGAACCACTCAGAAGGCTTTGTTCGGCCCGAGGACATAGGTGAAGACACTTGCTCAATGTGTCACAAAGGGGAAGTGAACCCGGAATCAAATGGCTGGGAAGCAGGCTTCTTAAAAATATATAAATATATTAAATATACATATGTATACACACACACACACACACACACACACACACACACATATACTATGTATATACATATATATACATTATATATATATATATATACATACATATATA
>NC_068989.1:53806800-53810742 GCF_001194135.2 Octopus bimaculoides
ATATATATATATATATATATATATATATATAAAGATGTATGTGAAAGTGTCTGTGTGTGTGGGTGCGTGTGTGTGTCTGTGTGTGTGCGTGCGTGCGTGCGCGTGCGTGTCTGTCTATGTGTGTGTGTGCGTGCTTGTCTCTCTGTGTGTGTATCTACGTGGGGCTGCTGGAAATTCCTTGTAGTCAAGGCTACCGTGAAAGTCTGGTTGAAGGCCCAACCTTCCCAGTTCTTTTATTGGCCTTAGAAAAAAATGGATCGCTGCAATAAGTGTTTAAATTTGAGATGGGAATATGTTGAATAAAATCATGATCCTCCAGTATTTCCTTTTACTCCAGGCCAAGAACTTTTCAGAACCCCTCGTATATATATATATGTATATGTATATATATATGTAGATATATGTCATTATTCAGTTTTATTTCAAGATTTCTCGCCCATAGAGAAAGCCCCGGTTTCTAACCTAAATCCGAGGCTCTATATGTAAGTATCATATATGTATGTGTGTATGTATGTATGTATGTATGTATGTATGTATGTATGTATGTATGTATGTATTACGTATGTATGTATTTATGTATATGTGTGTGCGCATGTTTTTTATTCATGTTTTTTTTTTTTATATGTCATATTAAGCTGTGTATTCTTGTATGCAACTAAGTTTGCAGAACACATACTCATAATCGCACACACACACACACACACACACACACATACACACACACAAACAAACACGCACACACACACACACACACACACACACACACAAACAAACAAACAAAAACGCACACAGAGCAAGTGCTAATTACAAACAAGAAACGACTCTTAAATAAATGACTCGAAACAAGTTTAGACACCGAGATTAAATAGTATATATAAAGAATTATTTAAACTTAAAATGATTCGTGACAAATGGCCATCTTGTTTCGCTCAGGTTAGCTTCTCAAACGAAAAAAAATTTTCAGAAATTTGATTATCTTAATTTATTGCTACTTCAGCAGACGCTTTCTCAGAAGCAATATGTGTAAATTATTTTAAAAGTATGGGTTTTTAATGTTTAAAACATTTGAATTGTTTGCAAATAGAAGCAGATATATTTATTTTGAAAGATGTCGGAAAATAGAGATAGAGAGAGTGTAGTGAAATAAAAAAGGAAGAATAAATGATCAAGAGACTCACAGATATATATACTTATGTATATAAGATATTATATATCTGTATGCATATACGTGTCCCTGTTTGTGTGTGTGTGTGTGTGTATCCGCATAAGCGGGTGTCTATGTATTCCTTCTCGTTTGTTTACTGATATCCTTAATCTCATTAGTTCATCTAATACTTTCTTAAACCTTAGCTTATTGCTTTCTTATTATTATACTTAATGCTATCAATATTAATATCATTGTTAATTGTTTTATATTTCTTTTCAACATTGTTTTTACAGCATGGTAAGACAGTATATAATAGTACAAACATTGCTATATGCTTACAGTCTTTCTTCTTTTCTATTTCTCCATATCTCTTCCCCCTCTTTACTTTCTCACTCGCATTCACTTACTTTGTTTCTTGTATTCTTTCGCCTTTAAACTCCATCTTCTATTACACAAATACAAGCACACGAAGATATTTTCACACATACACATACATGCATATTTTGGCTGTGCACCATTGATCATTATATTACGCTATTTTCTATCTCACCACTGTATATCTATATTCTACTCCACCTTTTCACACATAATTCCTTCATTTTAATATAATTCCGTTTTATTTATAAACAAAAAGCGTCTTCTTTTCAAATGATTTGCCTGATGCTGCTTCCAAGAAGCACCTTAGAGCCTATCTATAAATTCTGTCAACCATCTCATCTGTTCGTTCGTTTGTAAAACCCACCTGACAAAACAAAATGACTGTTCGTCACGAATTATTTCAAATTTGACCTTTGCGACACGATGAAATAGTATCGAACCATAGACATCACGATTTCAGACGAAACTTCTTAACTACTGGCTCATACCTGCATCTATACATACAGACACGTGCACAAACAGCTAGGCTTACAATGCAACAAAAACATGAAGACGCGCACATACACATACGTACGCACACATCTATGCATATAATCAACTGTGTGAGTGTATGTATGCATGTTATTATATAGTTTTATTTTTAGATTTCTGGCTAATGGAGAAAGAACTGGTTTCTAACCTCGATCCAGGCTCCTTCATTGGAATTTTAAACATCAACAATATGTTTGTGTATATTTGAGTGTATGTGAAATATTTGGAGTCAGTGCAGTCGTAGATCTGGATCGTCTGTTTTATATGTGTATACTCATATATATAGTTACATGTCTATAAATGCGCATATGTACATAAATGCTAAATATTTGGAATGTTTTACAGATTTTGACAGTTCCCTGGATGGCTTCTATCTTTGAAATCTAATTAGCTTCTTCCGTTCTGGTTTCGGGAACCCTAATTTGTTAAGACTGAGGCAGTTTGTTGCAGCTCCTAGTGCGCCAATACTTACGGGTATAAATCTGAAATTGCAAACCGTGTTGAGTAAATTTCTCAACAGTTCAACATAGGTGTTTTCTTTTCCACAGATTTTAGCTTCATGTCGACATCCGGTGCACAACTAATTTCTAATATTGTTTACAGTTACTTTTCTCTCACACAAATCACTATATCTTGTCTGTTATATTTTCATTCTACTGAGATTTCTAGAGACACCCACAAGTATTCTTTCATATTATGAGTGACTATAGCATTGACCAACTGTGGGTACTTATCTCTTTGGCCTCTGGATTATCGTTCCGACGGATCTCATCGCACAGCTTTGCTTACAACAACGTGTTTCATCGCTACGTACTAAGGCGGTGACATTTTAGGACAACTGCTTATGATGTGGGTGATATCTTTGGTGTAAACTCCACACCTAAATATTTCGAATACACTGTTATACACGCTTTGATATGCTTACAAATAAACATACACAAACGCATACATACATACATACATAATCTTTTGTACCATGGGTACAAGGTCTGGACATTGGGGTGGGGATAAGTCGATTACATCGACCCCAGTGATTCACTGGTCGTTGATTTATCGACACCGAAAGAACGAAAGGTAAAGTCGACTAGGTGGAATTTGAACTCAGAACGTAACGACAGACGAATTACCGCTAAGCATTTCGCCCGGCGTGCAAACGATTCTGCTACCTCGCTGCCTTACATACACACACACACATACATACATACATACATACATACATACATACACAGACATTCATACATTCATATATATAACATACAGACATATATATATATATATATAATGCCATGCTTTGTACATGTATATATATGTGTGTGTGTGTGTGTGTGTATGTGTGTGCGTGCGTATGTGCGTGTGTGTGTGTATGCACACATATAAAAATGTAAGTGTGTGTATATATATACATATATATATATATATATGCATACATACACATACATATATATTTGTAGTATATGTATGTGTTTGCTATGGGAAAACTAGTTATGTATATTTTGCGAATTCTTGGGAAGGTGTGTGTTTGTTGAGGCTGAACAAGTAAGCTTTGAATGGGAGGAGAAAGTTTAAACAGAGCAGCGGTCACCTATGGCCAGCCTGAAAAATACACTTAGAGACACCTGCTAGACGCGAACCTGTTTAAGTTATACACCACTTATGAATAGAGAGAGACAACAATAAGGAGTTAATGTAAATGTATGCGCGTACGCACTCATAGATATACAGTGAACATACATACATACATAAATACACATCATATACAAATATGTACATATATATACATACATATATATGTAGATATGTATGCATATACACACAAAGCCATACACACATACACAAAGAAGTATATATATATATATATATATATATATATATATATATATATATAT
>NC_068989.1:53811792-53814292 GCF_001194135.2 Octopus bimaculoides
TATATATATATGGATGCGACCCGGCTACCCGAAAAAGTTTGGAAACCACCGTAGGAGATCATCATCAGCGCCATCACTACGACCCTACAAATACCAGAGTAACCATCAGCATTACAGCTAGTGCTACGTCATTGCTATCGTAACCATTGCTAGCAGCACTACCACCAGACCATCCAACCATCAGCTAAGCAACAAATTGTCATTTAACCGGTCTTTGTACTCAGCCATCGGTCATTTAGCCGTCAAACTAGCCAACCGTTGAGGTATCCAGCTAATCAGCTAACTAACCAGCCAGCTTGCCAACCCGGCCAAGCAACCATCCAGCCAGCTAACCATTCTACCAGTCATCCTTCTACTATTAACCCACCTACAATCACAACAACCAAGTGAGGCCCACTATACACAATCCACACACCTAATCGACCAGCCAACCGGCCGGCCAGCCGGCCAGCCAGCCAGACAGCCAGACAGACTAACTATTCACCAACCCACCTACCTACCAGCCAGGCCAACTATCCAATATGTTTATGCATTGGTGTAATGATGCATCACAAAAGGCGGTCACTGAAAAATTGCTTCTTGTCAAATATATCGCCTCTCATTAGCTTCATTGGGCATATAATGGTGGTGGTGGTGGAGGTGGTACTGGTGGTTTTGGTTATGACGATGATTGTGATTTAGTAATAGTAGTAGTAGTGGAAGAAATGGTGGTAATCGTGGCAATGGTTTTGGTGGTTTAAGATACAGGTGGCAGTGGCGGTTGTGATGGTAGTGTTGGTGGTAATGATGGTGGTGGTTGCAGTGCTGTAGTTGTTGGTGGTGGTAGTAGATAGTGGAGTTGGTCAAAGTGGAGATGTTGGTTGTCGCTTTCTTGTTGTTGTTATTGTTGACGGTGGTGGTGGTGGTAACCGTGATGGAGGTGATAGTGGTGAGGGACTTGGTGGGGATGGCGATTGTGGAATAGTCTATGATGATAAGCAATGAAATATTGGCGAAGATGGCTAAACTCCCTGGTGTCTGCTTCGAATGTCCTCATCTAGTTGGCAAGATGACACGCTGGTCTCTGTCTGTCTGTCTGTCTGTCTGTCTGTCTGTCAGTCAGTCCATCTCTGTCTGTCTGTGTCTGTCTCTCTGTTTGTCTGTCTCTCTCTCTGTCTCTGTCTCTCTCTCTCTGGTGTCAATATTACCTCATTACATCTTTTAATTTGCTGATACCCTTATTGACCTCACACATTGAAGAACAGAAGTTTTAAATAAATTGCCATTCTTTTGAGCAAATAGACATATATAACGTAACGTACACACACATACACACACAAAAACACACGCACACATATACCAGTTATACCAGAGTTCTCGATCGGTTGCATTGTTTATTGAATTTGCCGAACCGTTAAGTTATGGGGACGTGAATACACCAACACTAGTTGTCAAGTGGCGTGGGAAAAAACACAGACATAAAGGCACACGCACTCATATCTATACAACTAGCTCCTTTCGGTTTCAATCTCCATTCACAAGACTTTGGTCGGCGTGTGGCTATAGTAGAAGATACTTGCTCAAGGTGTCACGCAGTGGCACTGAACCCGGAAACATGCAATTGCGACGTAAACTTCTTATCCCTCAGCGGCGCCTGTACATGTGTTACTTACTAAACTTTAGATCCTGCTGAAAGGTTCGATGTCACGTGACTCATTATCTGTCCTGTCTTTTACTTTCTCCTGTTAATATCAATCAGAATGATAATTTCGTGTAGCGATGATCTCACTACCTCAAGATGTGGCCAACCAGTCGCATTATTTGCATCACTAGTTGACCCCGTGCCGCCAAAAATGACAACTAATTGTAGTATTTTATATATAAATAAGGTACAAAATAATTACAGATACAAATATTCACTTAATTCCCTTGTACACGCACACACATACACACATATACTCGCACAGAGTTGAAATGTTGTTTGATTTTTCTTTTCAGAGTTGAATGTTCACCATCTCACATCCATCGCACGCGCACACACGCGCACACACACACACACACACACACACACACACACACACACACACACACACACACACACACACACACATACACACACATTCACATGACCCCTTTTTACATACACACACAAATACTTACAGAAAGTTGAAACGCTGTTTGATTTTTCTTTTCACCGTAGTAATTCCATCATCCCACCACCAAATTTGCCATCACCCCTTCCTTCCTTATTCATTTATCACTCCTTCCTTTCTTATTCATATGTTGTGACGGAAAAACGCACAGGAGCATTATTATAGTAAGATGATTACTATATCTTGAACTCTTCAAGACGATGCTCTTTTCTAGATTTCATCTTTTCTAAAATAATCTTGACATGAAATTCTCAGGAATTTCCACAAAACGCCCGACGCTTCACTTGCTTATGGCACCATTGGTAACATGATGATGCAGATTGTTGTTGAAGCCAAATGGCTAACGTTTTCATCATGTAATGGAGTTG
>NC_068989.1:53819292-53820573 GCF_001194135.2 Octopus bimaculoides
CGGCGTTCTAACGTTTCTTATTTCTTTATTGCCCACAAGGGGCTAAACATAGAGGGGACAAACAAGGACAGACAAAGGGATTAAGTCGATTATATCGACGCCAGTGCGTAAATGGTACTTAATTTATCGACCCAGAAAGGATGAAAGGCAAAGTCGACCTCGGCGGAATTTGAACTCAGAACGTAGCGGCAGACGAAATACTGCTATGCATTTCGCCCGGCGTGCTAACGTTTCTGCCAGCTCGCCGTCTTAGTAGAAGGAATAATAACATAGAACTGAAAAGTTTCCAGCTATTGGGAGAATGCGTGGTACCATTTTTCCCGGCTTGTTACACGCTGTGTTCAAATCCCCTTGTGCCAACGTTACATTTAATATTACATTTCATCCTTTCGGGGTTTATAAATAAGTACCAGATGAGCACTGGGATCGATATAATCGACTAGCCATTCTACTCTTCAGAAACAAACTTCAAGCCCTGGGCCTATGTTAGAAAGAGTTGCATGGAACGGAAAATGTTTAGAGTCTCGGAACAAAAGCTTTACGCTATTTACTCCTTTTCTTTTTTTTTTTTTATGGTGTGATTTCAAATCTTGCCAAAGTCAATTTTATCGATTATCACCACCCCGGGATGTGTTACCTGCTCCTGAATGTGCTCAGTATTCCATAGATGAACCTGTGGCAGAATTCTCAGATAGAATCAGAGTGTACGTTTTACACGCTGTACCTCTTAAAATACAACTACTATCAACCGATGGGTTATAGATTCACAAAGTGTGACTCAACATGGAGCTACAAGAAATGACATTTGTCTCAGATGCGAAGCAGTGAAATAGAAACAGCACTTATGTGTGTGTGTGTGTGTGCGCGTGTGCGCGTGCGCGCGCGCGTATTTGTGTGTTTGGTATCTATCTATCTACATAAACATATAAATGTGTGTGTATGTATATATGTATATATATGTATGTATGTATGTATGTATGTTTGCATGTCTCTCTATCTTTCTCTTTCTCTCTCTCTCTCTCTCTCTCTCTATATATATATATATATATATATATATACGTACACACACGCACACACATATATACATATATATATGATGTTTCTTTTTAAGTAAGGCAATACTGCATATTTTTTATTCATTTACTATCGGTTATGAGGTAGGGAAATGTTCTAGTTTAGGGTTTTCTCTTTTTTTCCTCTTTGTCTGTGTCAAAGAAATCGTTTTAAATATTTGTTTCTTTTTCCACGGACGTTTCCCGTTAGGTGACCTTAGGTTTCATA
>NC_068989.1:53821084-53823190 GCF_001194135.2 Octopus bimaculoides
TATATATATATATATATATATTTATATATAGATAGATAGATAGATATAGATAGATATATATATATATAGCGTCGCTTTTAATGTTGCTGTTGTTTTTGTTAATATGGCAGCTATTAAATGTGAGGTGATTGATGATATATTAATGCTGCTAATAACGATAAAACCGATCATGATCGTCCGTATTAGTGGAAGTTTTATGGTAACTAAGTTGATACGAAGCGTTGTAACAGGCGAGACGATAACTATTTTTCCTTGCACACCCGATTTTATATCAACGCAAACACAAATTTAATCCCCTTTCTGTAATTTACCCCTCACATGATGTCCCTACGCCAAATTAAAGAAATCATCTTCATCGCTATCCTTTTCATCATCATCATTATTATTAGCAGCAAAAGCAGCATCAGCTTCATCATCGTCATCATCTTCATCATTATGTTTTATCATCATCACCTTCATCAGCATCATCATTAACACTATTATTATTATTATTATTATTAATATCATCATTATTATTAAGGAGGCGTGCTAGCAGAATCGTTAGCACGCTGGACGGTATGCTTAGCGGTATTTCGCCTGTCATTGCGTTCTGAGTCCAAATTCCTCCGGGGTTGACTTTGCCTTTCATCCTTTTGGGATCGATAAATTAAGTAGTAGTTGCGTACTGGGATCGATCTTATTGACAGGCCCAACAATTTCCCCAGAAATTTCGGGCCTTGTGCTTACAGTAGAAAAGAATATTATCAATAAGGAGGCGAGCTGGCAGATTCGGTGGCAAGTTCTGAATTCAGATTCCGCTGAAATCGACTTTAATCTTTTCGTTGGTCGATAAAATAAGTAGCTGTTGAATAGTGGGATCGATATAATCGACCTACGCTCACCTTCGAAATCGCTGACCTTGTGCCAAAATTTAACAGTAGTATCGTCCCCGTCGTAATCATCATGATCTGTCTCCTCTCATTCCTCTTCCTCCTTATTAAGACCATCGTTATAGGATCGATGGAAACGTTAGACCATCGGTCAAAATCCTTGGTGATATTTGTTCTAGATTTTACTTTCTGAGTTCAAATTCCGCCGAGGTCGACTTTGCCTTTCATCCTTTCGGGGTCGATAAATTAAGTACCAGTTACGCACTGGGGTCCATGTAATCGACTTAATCCCTTTGTCTGTCCTTATTTAATATTATTATTATTATCATTATTATTATTGTTCAGTGTTTTTTTTTTTATGACGTGCTTTCACTTCACTACCGAGCGCAGCTCTGTGCGCCTTGGGTATGTGCTGTGGTTTGCTGTGGTGCTCTTATGTTTACTGTATTAAAAGTGTTTTGCGTAGGATGTGTGCAGTGCCCAGTAGTGCAAGTATCTGTATGTTATATATATTTGTAAGTCCTAAGGCACCTACTATGATAGGAATTGTTTCTGTCTTGAGATTCCACATTCGAGTTACCTCTATTTCCAGGTCTTTGTATTATTATCATTATTTTTATTATTATTATTATTATTATTATTATTATTATTATTATTATTATTATTATTATTATTATTACGAAGGCGGCAATCCAGGAGAATCGTTAACACGCCGGGCAAAATATATAGCGGCATGTCGTCTGTCTTCACGTTCTAAGTTCAATTCCTGCCGGCATCGACTTTGCCTTTCATCTTTTCGGGGTCGATAGGATAGGTAGGTGCAAGTCAAGCACTGGGGACGATAGAATCGACTTAATACCTTCCCCAAAAATTTCAGGCCCTTGTGCCTATAGTAGGAAGGATCATTATTATTATTATTATCATCATCACCTCTAATACTACTACTACTACTACTACTACTACTACTACTACTACTACTACTACTAATAATAATAATAATAATAATAATAATAATAATAATAATAATCTGGAAATAGAGGTAACTCGAATGTGGAATCTAAAAACAGAAACAATTCCTATCATAGTAGGTGCCTTAGGTATAATAAAAAAATATTCAGACAAATACATAACAAAAACACCAGGACTTACAAATATATATAACATACAGATACTTGCACTACTGGGCACTGCACACATCCTACGCAAAACACTTTCAATACAGTAAACATAAGAGCAC
>NC_068989.1:53824131-53832755 GCF_001194135.2 Octopus bimaculoides
ATATATATATATATATACACGCACATGTGTATGGTTGTATGGATATACGTATGCATATATATGTATATATGAAGACATATGAATATGTATAAATATAAGCATACACACTTGCATATATATACACACATACATAACATACATACATATAGTTAGCGATTAATAGATATATCTGCAATTCATGTAAAAAACATGCAGGTATGAGATCATGAATGAATATACGTACGAACACTATTAAATAATGAAATAAACATGTTAGAGACATAGAACATGTTTGTGCATGGGTGTGTGAATGTGTGTGTGTGTGTCTGTAAGAGAGAGGAAGAGAGAGAGAGAGAGAGAGAGAGAGGGAGTTTCTGTGGGTGCATGGAATTTTAAAAATCAAAACTCTGTAATTTTAAGTAGGGTACGTATAACATTTATGTACCCTTTTCCTTACTAGTTCACAGGAAAATGTAAAATATGGAATAGAAATATTAGAATATGATTTGTTATATGTGATCATCAATATATCTCAGGTATGCGTTGCATGCTCCATTGGTTTGCAATCAGAGATAAAGTGCTAGTGATACTCGTACGTATGTATGTATGTATGTATGTATATATCTATATATACACATACATATATGTATATATGTACATATATATATATACATACATGCATACATATACGTATAAATACATACATATACAAATATATATATATATATATATATATATATATATATATGCGCAGTGTGGTACCACACGACCTGCGCATATATATATATGCGCAGACTGTGTGGTAAGTAGCTTGCTTACCAACCACAGGGTTCTGGGTTTAGTCCCACTGCAAGTGTTTTGTACTATAGCCACGGGCCGACCAAAGCCTTGAGAGCTGATTTGGTAAACGGAAGCTGATATGTATGTATGTATGTATGTATGTATGTATGTATGTGTGTGTATATGTTTGTGTATGTGTGTGTGTGAGTGTTTGTCCCCCAACATCGCTTGACAACCGATGCTGGTGTGTTTACGTCCCCGTAACTTAGCGGTTCGGCAATAGAATAATGTTTAATAGGCTGTCCTTGTGGCGAAATGGATATTTCCTACAATTAAGATATTGTAGGAAGTAGCATTTTTAAACTCAGATAATTGTAGCAGTTATTCGAGAAAGCAGAGGGTAGAAATAAATACTATTGTGACAAAGGCTGTTATAGTAACGAAATTATTTCATTTCTTAGCAACTATTAACTTCTCACAAAACTTATACAAGGACTCCGTTTCAGACGGTTCAATGAGGGAGTCACTACGTAGTCACGTGATCAGCTAAAATTAACCGTTAGATCTTCCACAACTTACACAGACACTCACAACTATCGTTTTTAAAAATGAAAGAAAGAGCATGTTTATTTATGTTCTCCTGGAGTTATTACTCAGTGAAAAACTGAGAAAGTAAAGACAGACGAAATACTACTAAGCATTTCGCCCAACCTACTAATGTTTCTTATTTCTTTATTGCCCACAAGGGGCTAAACATAGAGGGGACAAGCACGGACAGACAAAGGGATTAAGTCGATTACATGGACCCCAGTGCGTAACTGGTACTTAATTTATCGACCCCGAAAGGATGAAAGGCAAAGTCGACCTCGGCGGAATTTGAACTCAAAACGTAACGGCAAACGAAATACCGCTAAGCATTTCGCCCGGCGTACTAACGTTTCTGCCAGCTCTACACCTTCATAAATTATTCTTTTCTATTCTAGGCACAAGGCCCGAAATTTTTAGTGAGTGGGACCAGTCGATTAGATCGACTCCAGTACGCAACTGGTACTTAATTTATCGAATCCGAAAGGATGAAAGGCAAAGTCCATCTCAGCAGAATTTGAACTCAGAACGTAAAGACAGACGAAATACCGCTAAGCATTTCTGCCAGCTCGCCGCTTTTGCTCTCATAATTTATTGTTCATGATATATGCTAAGTAAGGCGTTGATCTGGTAGAATCGTTAGCACACCGAGCGAAGTGCTTAGCTACATTTCGTCCATCCGTCTGTGTTCTAATTTCAAATTCCGTCGAGTTCGTTTTCGTCTTTCATAGAACACTGGGGTCGATGTAACCCACTGACGCCCTCCCTCGAACTTGCTTGTGCCGAAATTCGAAACCAAAAATAAATGCTTATTTGCATTAAACTAATTTTCCATTTTCTTTGCGTTCACTCCGTTTCAGTGCAGTGGCTGCTTGATTTTGTACTGACATAACCGAAAAATTTCATTAATCGACGAATCGTTTTGCCAAGTACATTTTGCGTTTCGTTTTGCATTTAATCATGGAAGTAAGGCCCGTCTTCACGATCCTGTATTTTATCAGACCCTCCAGGATTTGTGCGAGGATGGGAGAAATATCATTCGATTTCCTCTTCGATTCTCAAATCAAAGATCTGGTCTGATGCTTGCAGGAGAATGAATTTCGTTAGAAGTCACCCAATAATCAGGTAGGTGGTGGTGTTAAATGGCGACGGATTATGTCTAACAACCAACAACTCAGAACGTAAAGAGCCAGTACAATGTCGTATGTCAATCATAAATCAACCACTCAGTTCATATGCTTAATTTCAACGCCTCTGAAACAATGAAAGCCAAAAATGGTCATGAAAGGATTTCAACCAAGAATGCAAAAAGTCGAATCAAACATCACAGTCATTCTTTCCGACAATTTAACTGCCCTCCTAATTCAATATCTAACTAGAAAAGCACTCGGAGAGGGCACACCTACGCCAAGCAGCTCATTTTAAGATAGATACGCGAGTAAAGTTACTAATAGAGAAACGAAAATAAACTTTGGAAACAGCAACACCACCATAGGTTACGTGGAAACGATGAACGTGTTTTCAAGGGAGATAATCAAAGAATGTAACATTGTAATACTTCATGTAAAGAAAATATAGCAAATGAAAAACCCTTCAAGAATTCATAAGACTTCACGGATCACTACTAAAATTTCATCATATGTTCCTTGTGTCATTACCAACATTTCCTGCAAGTTTCATCGAATACCGTTCACATCTTTTTGAGTTATTTTGCACACAGACGGACAGACGGACAAGCCAACGCCGATGAAAACATAACCTCCTTCCTTGACGGAGATAAAAGTCAATTCATGAAGCAAAACTTTTAAAAGATGGTAGAGCAACGACCAAAATAGCTATGGTGATAAATACAGTCGTTTACCTTCTGAGTTCAAATCTTGCTTTAAATCTCAAGATCAATAAAATATAGTACTGGGGCCGAACTAATATTCCTATACAACATCCTAAATGTGAATTGAATATTAATAGGCGACTTTGGTTCTGGATTTCTAAGATTGCATTCTGACGGTTTAATTGTTTTCATTTATGGTAGTATAAGCAATTAATTTGCAACACCTCAACTTAACATAATTAACAATTGTAGCATTAATTATCCTCCCATCACAAGCAAAAATGTTCCACTTGATGTCAGCCAGGAACCTGTATATTTGCAATGCTTCTTAGTGTACATTTGCACTGTTGTTTTTATTGCTTTTATTACTGTTGCTTTGATTTATTTAATTATTACTGTTGTTTTTATTGCTTTATTATTGCTTTTATTACTGTTGTTTAGATTTAGAGTTCGTCTATATTTTTATCTGATATTAGCGAAACTTTATTTAATGTACCAAGCTCTGAGCCTTTATATCATGCAATTATGAATATTTATAATCGAAGTTATGCATATTAATTATGTAATAATACATATTCAATGTTTCTTTTATCATTTATGAATATTAATGATGTTTGTAAACATTTGGAAAATGACAATCTTTTCGAAAGTAAAATGCCGTAAAATGACAAAACTGTGTGTGTGTGTGTTTAGTGGTTGATCTAATGCAATGCGGTATGCTTTTGTTTCTTACATGCATTCGTCATATTCTGTCATCGTTATAATGCATGTGTGTGTGTGTGTGTATCTGTGTGTGTGTGTGTGTGTGTGTGTGTGTGTGTGTGTGTGTGTGTGTGTGTGTGTGTGTGTGTGTGTGTGTGTGTGTGTGTGTGTGTGTGTGTGTGATATATGTACATATATGTGTGCACATTCTTCTCAGACCTGGGCTCGTATGTCTAACTTTAACCTCCATCTGGGCTCCTGAGCAAAAAAATAAATAGCTGCATATACCGCTCAAGAGTAATGGATTGCGAACAAACTCACGGACAGACCTGGCTGCCTCTTCTTCTGCGTTTGTTGTTCACTACCGCTTTACCGGGAGTTCGGCAGAGATGACGTTTAACCTATTCTCGCTATAGCAGTAATACAGCGTAAACAGGGTTAAGACCAAGTAGGTCTCGGCAGGATTTGAACTCGAAACACAAATAGACGGAACGAAAAACCCAAGAAATCCACTACCACATTGCTAGTGTTCCATCCATGAACTGATACCTTTTATTTATCCCGCTTGAACTCAGAGCAACGAGAATCAAAACAATAGCAAGAAGCAACCGAGCTTTGTCATCAACAATTCAGCCTATTCACTATGTCACTGATAACTCTTCTGATTTAGGTATTAGATTTTGATGAATTTAAAGTGCATTATGCATAGGTTTTTCGATCATTTGAAATGCAATTTCTATGTTGTTTTTGCATTTCCGTTCTTTATTATTTTTTTCTTTTTCATAATAAGCCAAAAATAGTAGTCTCAGAGTTTTCTCTTTACATGAAGGGAGAAAAAATATGATCGTTAAGGGTCAGGTTTTAACTTCCTTGACCTTCGTTAGCGATAGAATACACATCTTCTATCCACGAAAAGATTGGTAATTTATAGTTAGTTATCGTAAGTAATAAATTTAATTCTCAGCTAAATTGATCCGTCTATATGTATATACATGAATGTTGTTGATAGCTTACCAAATATATCAATATCTGTTTTTATATCTATCCGTCTGTCTATCTATCTATCTATCTATCTATCTATCTATCTATCTATCTATCTATCTATCTATCTATCTATCTATCTACTGCGTGGCACCTTGAGCAAGTGCCTTCTATTATAATCTCGGCCCCACCAAAGTCTTGTGAGCAGATTTGGAAACTAAAAGACGACGACTGTATATATATTTATATATATATATTTATTTATATATATATGTGTGTGCGTGTGTGTGTGTGTGTGTCCCACCACCGCTTGATAACCGGTTTTGGTAGGTTTACGTTCCCGTAATTTAGTGGTTCGGCAAAAAAATAAAAGAGAAACGATAGAATAAGTACCAGCTTTTAAAAAATAAGTCCTGGGGTCGATTCATCAGACGAAAACAAATTGTTCAAGGAGGTGCCCGAATAAGGCCGCAGTCTAATGCTTGAAGCAAGTCAAAGATAAATGGTAAAAAGTATATGGATACGAGTGTGTGTGTATATGTATATGCATATATATATATATGTATATGTGTGTGTGTGTGTGTGTGCACATATATATGTAGCCATATACATGTATATATTTTCATAAATGCATCCACTGACTTCTATGTGAGTGCAGAAAGCATGTATGTGTGTATATAAGTGTTTATATACGCTAGAGTAATGTGACTCACATTCTAGCAGCATCAATATAGACAGAGAAACAAAGAAGATATGCATTAAAGTATCTCTTCCCGTGTGTGTGCGTGTGTGTGTGTGTGTGTATACATATACAGTTAAGTCATAAAATCCCCTCTTTAGGAGTGTATTATAAAAACATTTAACGTTAGTGTAGATATAAGTGATATCATATTATACACACAGCTATAAAACACCTATGGATTTCACTATTTCCTATTTATTACACGCTCATCATTGCCAGTTGTTTTTTAGATGAGATTTCAGTCTTAATATTATACCATACATGACGCTTCCTCTTTCAATCTGTACACAAGGCGAAAACGCGCGCGCGCACAAGCAATTACACACACATTATCTTTTCTACTCTAGGCACAAGGCCCGAAATTTGGGGGAGGAGTCCAGTCGATTAGATTGACCTCAGTACGCAACTGGTACTTAATTTATCGACCCCGAAAGGATGAAAGGCAAATTCGACCTCAGTGGAATTTCAATTCAGAACGTAAAGACAGACGAAATACCGCTAAGCATTTCGTCCGGCATGCTAACGTTTCTTATTTCTTTAAAACGTAGAGGGGACAAACAAGGACAGACAAAGGGATTAAGTCGATTACATCATGGAAGCTCATCAAGTCGATTGTATGAAACACCCTTAAGGATACACATACTTAAATACATGCGTATATACATACTATCGTATATACCTATGTTTGAATGTATATGCGTGCGTGCGTGCGTGCACGCGTGTGTTCATTCACTATATGTATATGTGTGTTAGTACAGTGTCGTTATGAAGGCCTGTGCACTTGTGCAATTAAAAATCTATATAATATCAATTTCTATATATAATAAAATTTATCTAAAATGAATATTCGCAAGACTGATTCACCAATAATTAATTGCTGTCAGTCAAGATATTTCTTATAATCGTTTCTCAATTTCTCAAATATTCAGTGATTAGTGGTTTCAAATTTTAGCAGAAGCCTAGCAAGTTTGAGGTAATGGGTAACTCGACAACATCAGCCCCAGTGCCCACCTGCTCCCTAAGCTACCGATCCCAAAGGGATGAAAGTCAAAATCTCACTTCAGCGACATTTGAGCTGATAAAGTAAAATCAGACGAAATACGGCTTAACATTTTGCCGGTTATGGTTACATTCGGCTTGGGCATCTGTATAATTAGAAATAAATATAATAACGGTTTCAAATTTTGGCACAAGGCCAGCAAGTTCGGATCGACTACAGATTAAGTCGACTACATCGACTCCGATGCTCGGCTGGTATTTTTTTTTTTATCGACACGAAAGGACGAAAAGCAAATTCGACCTCGACGGAGTTTGAACTCAGAATGTAAAGACAGAGGAAATGCCGCTAAGCCTTTTGCCGGGCTTGCTAACGATTCTGCCAGCTCACCATGTTTGTTTCAAATTGTGGCGCAACGCAAGCAAGTTTTGGGCTGGAGTTAAGTCAGCCACATCGACTTCGGTGCTCAACTGCTACTTATTTTATCGAACCCGAAAAGGTGACCCAGGGACCAATTGAACTCAGAAGGCAAAAACGGACAAAATACTGCTGAGCATTTTGTCCAGTGTGCTAACGATTCTGCCTATGCACTTAAGCAATTAAAAATCTATATAATAGTAATTCTATATCTGATAGAATAAATGTATAATGAATATTCGCAATCAAGACATTTCTTATAATCGTTTCATAATCTCTCAAACTTTCAGTAATTATTAAAACCATATTTTAGGCTAACATGTCAAGATTACATTTTGCTGTGTCTTGAGAGAATCATTCCGCCAATATTCATAACAAAATTTTTTAAAATGCTTCAGCACGCGAATTCATATAAAGAATCTTGCAAACTAAATAAAGTTGTAGACAATATATTACTCAACTTAACTTCGTTCTGCATACAACTTGAAGAACTTAGAAGAGTTCTTGTGATTCAAACTTCAAAGGAAAATCAGTTGCAAAATTTAATTCTAGAATTCTAGAATCGTATTATGTTTGTATACGTAACGCAGGTGGACATCTCGAATGATTCGTATATTTCGCTGATTAATTCTATATTCCATGAACTCTAATTAATAACGTTTTACATACATACATACATATATATATATTCTTATGAGTCTCTCTCTCACACACACGCACACACACTCTCTCTCTCTCTCTCTCTCTCTCTCTCTCTATATATATATATATATATATATATATATATATATATATATATATACGCATACATATATACATATATTTATTCTTATGTTTGTGTGTATGTATGCATGTATATATCTAAGCATTATATATATTTATGAATTTATATACGTATATGTATGCAGCTATGCACATGCACGCATGTATATATATATATATTTCGTATGTGTATTTGGTGTGCAAGATTATTGATGTGGATACGTGTGCTGAAAGAAATACAATTAAACCTTGGGAGAATCATTATGCCGGTAATAAACACACGTACTGTTATAAACACACAATGCGTGTGTTTATTACCGGCATAATGCCTTTCCCAAGGATTAATTGTATATATATATGAACCCATATGTGTGTGTTAGGTCATTGAGTACAGTCAAGTAAATACATACATTTATTTTAATCTAATGTTGAAAACAAAGATACATTCAAATAATTATATTTGACAATATTCATTTAGACATAAAAATTTACTTGCCTTTCTCTTTGTTTACCACTTTCTCTCCTTCGCTCTCTCCGTTCATCTATCTATCTTTTTATATACACATTATGTACATTTATACAGACACACACATGCATATACTTACGGACATATATACATACACGCATGCACAGACAATCACGCACACACACACACACACACACACACACACAAGTACATTTTGTGCACCATCATTGATTAAATATCGTAGGTGAACTAAAATATACTAAATTCACGTGAGCATGTTTTCTATATCTATATATACATACATGTGTGTGAGTGTATGTGTGTGTGTCTGTATGTGTGTGTGTCTGTATGCGTATGTATATATATATATATATATATATAT
>NC_068989.1:53833288-53835278 GCF_001194135.2 Octopus bimaculoides
TATATATATATATATATATATATATATAGACACTCACACATACATATATTTATTTATACATACGAGTATACATGCATACATACAAACATATACACATATATACGTATACATATTCATACATAAATATTAGTACTATGTGCGTATATAGCTAAGCAAATACATAGGTTGGAAAGTAGGTACACATTCAGTAGAAGTTTCCAATCAGTAACGTCTGAATTATCCAATATTTTATACTTACATGTATAAATCTACGTCAATTAATGCAAGAATCTAAACTGTTCTATTACAATGAAAAAGCTGCGTCGACGTCTATCGCACACATCAAACAATAATTTCCCTCTATCGAATTGCTCAAAAATTTCCAAAATGTAATCATATAAACGAAAACAAACGTTTAATAATTCTGCTTTTTTATATATACAAATGAAAGATGCAGAATCGTAGTCTTCTTTACACTAGTATATCAGTGTATGTAGTCTGTAATAATGGGTTTATATTTTGGTACAGAGCCAGAAATTTCAGAGAATGGGTGTTTGTTGATACCACCGACCCTCGTGCTCTAATGGTATTTATTTTATCAGCCCCGTAAGGAAGAAAAACAAAGTTGACCTTGGCGGCATTGAAACACAGAACGTATATATAGTTCATAATGATGATTTCAAATTTTGACACAAAGCCAGCGGTTCCGTGGGAGGGAGGTCGTTGATTACATCGACCTCACTATTCAACTAATACTTATTTTATCAAATAAAGGCAAAGTCGACATCGGCCTTTAGGATGAAAGGTAAATTCGATACCGGCGGCATTTGAATTCAGAACGTAATGACAACGAAATGCCGCTATGCACTTTGCCCGGCATTCTAACGACTCTGCCAGATCGCTGCTTTATGTAGATTATAATAATGATAGTAACGTAAAGGCACGTGACCTAGTGGCTAGTGTATTGCATTCACGATTGCAAGATCATGGTTTCGATTCTCTTGAGTAAAACCTTTCATTTCACATTGCTCCAGAACACCAAGCTTGAGTAACCCTCCGGTAGACCAGCGTTTGTCAGAATTAAAGCCATGATCTCGGTTAATTATACGCCATGGAATATGGTTAAACGCCCATATAAATGCTAGGAGTAAGATTATTCTTCCTAATAACGATTACAGACATGGTTTCAAGTTTTGGCACAAAGCCAACAATTTTCAGAGGCGAGCGTTTGCAGATGACATCAACCCCAGTACTTAACGAGTACTTTAGGTTGCCAAACGCGGCGAGACAGAGGTAAAGCTGACCTTGGTGAGGTTTGAACGTAGAACGTAAAAAGCCTGAACAAATACCGAAAGGCATTTTAACTGATGCTCTAACAATTCTGCCATTTAGCACCTAATATATTACAATTGTACCTAACATAAGAACAAAACCTGAAATATTGTTGGCAAGTAACTTTACTCGTATAAATCGACCCCAGTCCTTCAACCGTACTTTATTCCTATTGATATCGAAACGATGAAAATCAAATTCGGCCTTCGGTAGGAACTAACGCTATAATATATACCACAAGATATATTGTGTTTGTTCGACACTGTAAGGATCCTTCTAATGTACAATAATAATTAATAATATATCATATATTGTAATTAATTTTCTTTTCTCATGCAAGCATTAAGCAATAATTTGATATGTGATGCAGTATGACTTATTTATATAAACACTGTGGGAAAAGTTAAGTTGCTCTGAAAAAAAACAGAACATAATTGTCGAAGTGCCTCACCGATCTGATGTCACTTCATCGTAGTGAGATTAACATGATCTCTTAATCTCTTTCTGTTTCTTCATCTCACTTCTATAGGCTATTTCTTTTTATATTTTTCACATATATAATAGTTTACCAAGGACTTTGTCTTTCTAAGTCAATATATATATATGTGTGTGTGTGTGTGTGTGTAAATGTATATGTATCTATATCTATATCTATATATATATATATATATATATATTT
>NC_068989.1:53835337-53835674 GCF_001194135.2 Octopus bimaculoides
TATATATATATATATATATATATATATATATATATATATATATGTACTTAAGATACTTACACATACATATACGTATAAATATCATATGTGTCTATGATTGTGCTTATGCATGTATAAATGCGTCCAGAGATGCATATATTTAGATATATTTAGATAAATGAATAGATAAACAGATACAGAGGATGGTTAGTAGATACAGAACCAGTTATGTATGCATTACATTCTTCTAGAAATATGGCTAAATTCATAGATAGAGATAGATATGCTCGTGTATACACACTCATATACACACACACACGCACACACACACACACACACACACACACACACACACACA
>NC_068989.1:53836296-53838720 GCF_001194135.2 Octopus bimaculoides
ATATATATATATATATATATATATATATATACATACATACATATACACATGCATGTATCCGCGCGTGTGCGTGTGTAAATATAAATGTATGTATATATGATGCGTGTGTATATGTATATATGTATGTAACTATGGGTAGCTCGGAATTGGGAACACTTAATAAAATGTCCCGTGCTTTTCCAAATTATTTTAGGTGCCTGTATAGCCGCGAGTAGACATTGACACGCTTCCATTCTTCTCACGTTTGGCCACTTATCTGGTACTCACTTCACCTGAGCAGACTATAGCAACATGATGGGTTAACGTGTCTTTGTCAATAAGACAACAGAACGTCTACTCCAAAATTCGATTCGAACCCACGATGTTATGATTGTAGATCCATTGCCCTATCCAACAAGGCCCATTTCTGCGTGAATATATATGTAGCGTTCTTGAACTGTCAAACAAAGAAGATGAGGTGTTTGTGTGATCATATTAGTTTTCTTGCTCTATGAATCTAGTAAAACTCTTGTCCCAGATAATCTCATTTGAAACTATACTCTATTACTGAAGAGTTACTGTAAAGAACGTGTTATATCTTCTGGAAACCTTACACCACTGTTTTGTTCTTCTTTGACCTTACATGTATTTTGTCCATCATGCTGTATAGAAAGACATGCACAATCACAGTTCTCATCAAAAAGAAAGCGAGCCTTTCTGAGATTTCGTTTTCTTCAGTTCCATACGTATGTCAAACAATTCTTCATAAATCGAATTGTGATGGCGCATAAGAATGGACGTCTCATATTTCCCATTAATTGTGGAATGTGTATTTGTTTGTTTGATTCTATTTTTTTTCTATTGGCGTTTCAAAGCTAACAACAGCTGCGGTCGTTGTTCTTCACATGAATATTGTGGCAGTTGGGCTTTACGCTCTAATCTGCCCTTAAAACGTAAATAGCATAAAAAAGAATTCATTCTAGATTCACAAGTCCCTTGCTTGACAAAACCAGGAATATACCAATTTTTGACTACGAAACCGCCCCCAGTGCTTTAATCGTATCGACCCCAAAAATACGAATGACAACGTTGACTTCGGCGTGATTTGATATCAGAATGTAAACATAGCTACAGGCCTGACTGTGTGGTAAGAAGCTTGCTTCCTAACCACATGGTTCCGGGTTCAGTCCCACTGCATGGAACTTTGAGTAAGTTTATCGTATCATAGCCAAGGACCGACCGAATCCTTGTGAGTGGATTTGATAGACGGAAACTGAAAGAGGGAGAGAGAGAGAGAGAGAGAGAGAGAGAGAGAGAGAGAGAGAGAGAGAGAGAGAGACAGACAGACAGACAGACAGACAGAGACAGAGAGAGAGAGACAGAGACAGAGACAGAGACAGAGACAGAGAGACAGAGACAGAGAGACAGGCAGATAGACAGAGACGGGGAAAGAAGAAAATTTGTTATTTTCTATCCCTTGCTTTGATTAAGGGTGTATACTCAAAATGTCAATATTCCCTACATATCAACTTATCCAAATGTATCAACCTCATTATTAATAATCAAAGATATTGGGAAAAATTGACTCTCTGCCTCTGCAGATCTATATATGTGTAGTTGACATTACAAATGGAGTAGACAATAGGAAACCCCCATCAATAGCAGCCAATTCCCCACTCAAATTGCGCCTTAACATTTTATAAAAGGACATATTTGATAGTATGGACCCGGGTTTGCTTCACGTGGCAAACAGACGAAATGGTCACGAACAGAATGCTTTTGGTCATTCCTACAACTAAACAGCAGTAACAACAGCATCAGTAACCTCAATAGCATCGATCTTACTATTAAATCAACATTAGTGATATTTCTACTAATCTATGGTTATTTCTACCCTCTTTTCCGCCATGACCCCATCACTCCCATTTCTACAGCAATTTGTACTATTAGTCTAGTTCTCACTCCCTTTCTCTAACGTCACAATGACCACCAGGGATTAATATTACCACTACTGCTGGTTTTTATTGTCTACTCAACAGGTTCGTACACTGCAAACAACAGCACCGCAGCCAACAACAACAATAATAATAATAATGCCCGGATGCAGTACCAGGCAGTGGCTCTCATGGCTTCTGATCTTAATTGATTGGAAGTATTATCATGTACATTGTTTTGTTTTGGTATAAAAGATGGGCTACACCAAATATTCTGCTTAATACCACAGATTTGCTTGTCAGTTGTTTGACCGTAACCAGTTGAGCATATCCCTTTGTGGCTGAAGATATATGCATCTCTGATCATGAGCAGAAGTAGTGGTGGAGCATCATAGCCATGTGAGAGAAATTCTTTGGGGTTTGAATAGTTCACTTTTGGAAACATGGGTGTTTTGCTCAACATCCTTAAACAAACCTTATTCAGGTACCTTTTGAGCGGCTTGGGCTACTC
>NC_068989.1:53838970-53847358 GCF_001194135.2 Octopus bimaculoides
AAGAAGAAGAAGAAGAAGAAGAAGAAGAAGAAGAAGAAGAAGAAGAAGAAGAAGAAGAAGAAGAAGAAGAAGAAGAAGAACAAGAAGAACAAGAAGAAGAAGAAGAAGAAGAAGAACAACAACAACACCAATAAAACAAATGCCAACACCATCTCTGCCATCACGAGCAAGACCAATAGTAATATGAGGATTTCTGACATAGTAATAAAGCCACAAATATTTTTAGGGGGAGCAGGTAAGGTGTAGTCGGTTAAGATTAACACCCAAGCATATGACTGGTATATCAAGCCTCGAAAGTATGAAATTTAATGTTAAATCTCAATTCAGTTGAATTTGAAATCAGAACGTATATAATCGTAGCTAATCAACACAACAAGGTGTTTTTCTAGTCTTACTCGAAATAATTACGTCATAGCTTGACTGTCACGAAGACCGATACCTTTAACTCACCATTACTGTCATTATCTGCTTCGTCGTTATTATCTGCTTCGTCGTTATCATCATTAACACCACCACCACCACCACCACCGACACGAACACTACCATCACCACATCATGAAATCCACCAACTGCATTGTCACCGATTTCATCATCATTATCATTAACACCATCGTCATCGTCGTCGTCCTTATCAATATCACCACCACCGTCGCCACCACTATCAATATCAGCATCATCACCACCAACCTATTCATCCCCTCCTCTTCCTCCTCCTCCTCCTCCTCCCCATCATCATCATCATCATCATAATCATCATCATCGTCGTCATCATCATCATCCTCATCATCGTCGTCGTCGTCGTCATCATCATCATCATCATCATCATCATCATCATTGCCGTCATCACTGTCATCATCATCAATACCATCACCCCCACCACCATTACCACTACTTCTGTCATCATCGCCATTATCACCAACATCGTCGTCATCGTCATCGCCACAGCCATAGTCGTCGTCGCCAATGTCGTCGGCTTCAACCCCCCACCACCACTAGCATCTACCAAGACTGCCTTCTCCGCCGTCGCTATTAAAACTTATCCCCTTGTCCTCCTAATTCCCACTTTCGTTTCCACATCCACTTCCATTTCCCCGTTCCTCCCAACTGAAGCTGTTACTGAGCTGGGAGCGTGTTTCTGTATCTCGAAGAAGGTACATCAAACAATTTTACGTGTGAGAACGTCCAGAAACGTCCGTGCAACAACACCGAGAAAACATCATCACCACCAACAGCAACAACAAAAAAACAACAGCTAACTAGCCAACATTAAGATGTATCCCCCACAACCAAGCAAACACCACCACCCACCTCAACATGCCATCGTGACAATTTCGCGCGCACACACACATATACACAAATACACACACAGACACACGCAAATATATGAACATACATACACACACAAATATAAGGCACGCTGAATGAGCCCTCCTCTAACAAAACCCCAAACATGACAATACAAAACAAACAAGGAAAATGTGGAGTGCAAAAAAAAAAAAACCGAAAAATCGAAAAGCAAAACATTATAGAATAAGACAGAAAAATAACCAAGTCTAAAGAATATTGAAAGGAAAGAAGGCTTTAAAAGCTTGGCTTTTAAGTAGACAAGAAGGGTGTACACAACGCCATCTCTTAACCTGTGTGTAAGGAGAAGAAGGAGGAGGAAGAGAAGGAGAAGGAGAAGAGAAGAAAAAAGTAGAGATAGCAAATATGACCTGAGCTTGCTGACTCTGGGATTTTATTTTGTGTATTCAGTGTATCAACTTGAGCTTTTATTATGCTTTCTATATTCATGCTACTGTATTAATGGGTTAATTATCATTATTATTATTATTATTATTATTATTATTATTATTATTATTATTATTATTCAATAGTTTTATTTTTATAGTGTGCTTTCACTTCACTACCGAGCGCAGCTCTGTGTGCCTTGAGTATGTGCTGTGGTTTCCTGTGATGCTCTTATGGTTACTGTATTGAAAGTGTATTGCGTAGGATGTGTGCAGTGCCCAGTAGTGCAATTTTCTGTATGTTATATATATTTGTAAGTCCTGGTGTTTTTGTTATGTATTTGTCTGGATATTTTTTTATCATACCTAAGGCACCTACTATGATAGGAATTGTTTCTGTTTTATTATTATTATTATTATTATTATTATTATTATTATTATTATTATTATTATTATTATTATTATTATTATTCCTTCGTAACACAGTGTAGGTAAAAATGCACCGGAGTCTTTAGTCATCTGTCAAGTCACAACAAGGACCTCAGACAGATAATACTTTCCTTAAGATGTGCGCTGTGCCCAATAAGGTTGCTTTTTGCAAGACATCAATCTTGCATGGGATTTCCAGTTGCCTTAAGAAGTCTTGAAGTTTCAATGGGATTGAGCCCAACGCTCCGATCACTACTGGTATTACTTTTACACTACCCTTTCGCATTCCATACAGTCATGTCATTTCCATTTTCAATTCGGAGTACTTGGTGATAGGAATTACTTTTGTTTTTGGACTCTACATTCGAGTTGTTGTAGTGATAACATATAACCGGGACGGCTAAAGTGTTGATACCTATTATCTTGTTTTTGCATTGAGCTCTGTTTTCAGTATTAATATAACTAATCTATACTCCATTATATCCTTATATACGCTTTTATATCCTTACCCAAATGTCCGTAGCTTCGGTGGCAGACAGAGTCTCTCTTTCTCCCGCTCTCTGCATATATGCATTAACTACTGGCGTGTGAATCATAAAGAGCTGCGTCCTCTTGAAAGTGACATTTAAAGTGTATATATTTTTAGTACAATAATTGTGTATGAATATATTTTGGTTTGTATATGACTATATTTCGTTTGCATTTAAAGCGTATGTATATTAATCTGTTTTGTTTTGCATAGCATATTTTGATCGCTAGTCTGTTATTTTTTTTTAAATATTAATATTTTTTTAAATATTTATATTTAAAAAAAATCCAGTCTCAGAATCTCTAGCATCATAAAAATGTTAGATGTACTAGAAAAGTCATATTGAAATACTTTATGTTGGTTCTAACATTTCTTTACCGTCGGCATATATATTCGTACATGTTAGTATTAATAACGTTAAATAAACAACTATAGTTGTATAAAGATTTGAAATGATATTTTTTTCTTCCATTACATGAACTGCGATAACACGACAGCAGAGGCTATAGTAAGGAATTACCTATCAAAAATATATAAACCAAAAACAGATGGAAAGTAAGGGAGAGAAAAAAGTAAAACGTCAAACACCAATATCTTGCAGTCAAGTATTTCAAAATCTGTAGCAGTTAATGAAAGCTAGACGTTTAGTTAAAAAGACACCTTAAAACCACATTTGGTAAAAATATATTAGAATTAAAATTTTAAAGAATTTTCTAGATTATTAATTGCTCTCTTTTAGTGAAAGCTACACAAGTCCAACTAATTAACAAGCCGCTGTCGCCATTATAGTGTGTCTATTCATTTCACGTCATACCTTTCTTGTTTGGTTTTGTAATTTACGGAGGGAGATAGCACAGCTACAACGGCACGCAGAAAACATCAACGACTACTACTACTACTACTACTACTACTACTACTACTACTACTACTACTACTACTACTACTACTACTACTACTGCTACTACTGCTGCTGCTGCTGCTTCTGCTGCAGTTATATATACATACTAGTGGCAGGAGTGGTGATGGTGGTGGTATGAGAAAGATTACGGTTGTGGGTGTATGTTTCAGCTTATGTGTGCAAGTATTCATGCAGGACTGCAAATTCGTACAAGATACAATATTAGATAGATAGATAGATAGAGAGAGAGAGAGAGAGAGAGAGAGAGAGAGAGAGAGAGAGAGAGAGAGAGAGAGAAACAGAGACAGAGAGACAGACAGACAGACAGACAGACAGACAGACAGACAGACAGACAGACAGACAGACAGACAGAGAAGGGTTCTTTGCAATTTGATATGACCTGGTATGCTTCTACTACTTAAGCATAACTTATGTTATCTAAAGTACTTATATTATCGATGCTGGTTGTTATTTAATCCAAAGTTAGCTTTAACCAGTGAGACCCATGATCAAAGGTATTCAAGCCAAGGTTATCATAATTTTTAGGGGTAACTACGACCACGTTATCCATTGAGTTAATCCCTTTTTCAAGAAGGTGGGGTGTAACTTGTGATGTTTTTCCCAAAAGGTAGAGCGAAAACGCAAAGGTGCTCCCGTATGCTCCTACCCGTGTTGATATATATATATATACATATATATATATATACATATATATATATATACATATATATATGAGAATTGAATGTTTCCGACGTGTGTTAAGGACCTTGCTTCCCATCTACATGATTCCGGGTTCAGTCCCACTGCGTTGCACCTAGGGCAAGTGTCTTCTACTCTAGCCTCGGGCCGACCACAGCCTTGTGAGTGGATCTGGTAGACGGATATTGGAAGAAATCTGTCGTATATGCATATGTGTGTGTGTGTGTGTGTGTGTGTGTGTGTGTGTGTGTGTGTGTGTGTGTGTGTGTGTGTGTGTGTGTGTGTGTGTGTGTGTGTGTGCGTGTGTGCGTGCGTGCGTGCGTGCGTGCATGTTTGGTGTCTGTGTTTGTCGAATCACCACCACCGCTTGACAATCGGTGCTGATGTCTTTACGTCCCTGTACCCCAGCGGTTCGGCAAAAGAGACCGATAAAACAAGTACTAGGCTTTAAAAACGTTGTGGGGTCGATTTGTTCAGCTAAAACACTTCAAGGTGGTGCACCAACATGGCTCCAGTAAAATGACTGAAACAAGTAAAAAATTTTAAAAATTATAACATAAAGGTATGAAAAGAGGAAAGAACTAAATACTGTCAGGCATTACGTGAGGCTTATGAGATTATGTGGCTTTCATACTTGCCTGGTTCTCATTACAATCACAAGTGCAACAGTAACTAATCTAATTAGATTGGAATAAAAAGAAGCCATATGAATTGGTTCTTGATCACCAGAAAATAACTTCGTTCTTATTATCGCTGTAAAATGGTGGAATCGATAGAGAACTGTATGAAATACTTTGTGATGTTTACTTTTGTTTACTTTACGGTCTTAGTTAAGATACATCCTAGTTCGACTGAGATTAAAATTTTTATCTATTTTTATTGCTCTTTTATTTCTTCCGTGATCAATAAAGCAAGTTCTAATGTGCGGTTCGATTGAAGAGACTATAAGACATCCCAACGAAGTAATACGGTGTCTAACGTAGAAATGGTCTACAATATGATTCTGCATGCCACGGAGAGTATCCGAGTGTTATGCTCTAATCAACCTGAACTATGGAAAGAAATCGAGGATGTAGTGAAAACATATCTTTTACTTGCTTCAGTCGTTAGACTGCGGCCGTACTGAAGCACGACCTTGAATTTTTATTCGAATGAATGAATCGAACCCAGTACTTCATTTTTAGCTTGGTACTTATTCTATCAGACACTTTTGCCTATCTGTTAAGTTACGGAGACACAAAAACATATATATATATATATAACTACAGGCTTCTTTGAGTCTTCGTCTATCAAATCTGCTCATAAGGCTTTGGTCGGCCCGAGGCTATAGTAGAAGACACTTGTTTAAGGCATCACTCGGTGGTACTGAACCGGAAGTATGTAGTTAAGAAGCAAGCTTCTTACCTTACCACCACGCCTGCGCCAATATACAAACAATTTATACAGATTTATACATTTATATACGAAAATAATTTTTTTTTTTTAATTTATAAAACATGGATTTTTTTTTGTTACCCGGATTCCAATTGCTCTTAATAATCTTTTCTACTCTAGGCACAAGTCTCGAAATTTTCCGGGAGGGGGCCAGTCGATTAGACCGACTCCAGTATGTAACTGGTACTTGATTTATCCACCCCGAAAGGCAAAGTCGACCTCGGTGGAATTTGAACTCAAGACGCAATGACAGACGAAGTACCACTAAACATTTCGCCGTACGTACTAACGTTCCTGCCAGCTCACCGCCTTCGGTAGCTCTTAATAATAAGTAATAAAGTAACTGCAAAATGGCACGATGCTATGGCGCCGAACAAAAATATCTTGCAGTATTTAGTTACGTTTTTTCATGCTCTGAGTTTAAATCCCACTATATACAGTAATTATAAGTTCTGCTTTTGATTGAATCAGCTAAGCTCTTTTCCTAGAATCCGCAGTCTTGTGCCAATATAAGGGGATACATTTTAATATATTATGGATTATCAGAATCAGCTGCATGTTGAGCAAAATTCCCTGTAGTGTTTAGCTGTGGCTCCTTAGATTCTGAATTCAAATTTCGCCGGGGTCAATCTGACCTTCATACTTTCGAATTCGATGAAATAACTAAGGAGGCGTTGTTACTGATGTTTCGCCCAAAGGATGAAAGCCCTCCAACCGTGATCATTCTCTCTTTTAATATAGCCACATCTACAAAGATCTTAATCTGATGTCCTTCCGTTTTATTTATGATGTGATAGTAGCTTGTGGGGATGAGACTACCATTTCTAAGCAGCTTGGAAGTCTGAATATGATTCTCTCTCATTGCCTTGATAAATACCTGCTGTATACTGGGGACGTTTGCAAAGCATGGTTACCTCCTTTCGAGTTCGTAACATTATGATTTTATTAAAAATCGTATTTAGCACTAATTATTTCTACATTATTGCTTATAAAGACAGCAAATTGTTAGAGTAGTTAGGTCGTCAGACAGAAAACATTGCAGTCTCAGATCCGACTCTCTAGCTCTGAATTGGAATCTCATCGATGTCCACTATGTCTTATCCATCCACTCGAGATCGATAAAAATAAAGTAGCAGTCCAGAAGGTGAAGTTGCGAAATTATTAGTGTGTGTATACATTAGGAGACCTCGTAGTACTTGTTCTTGGTTTTCGTGTTCTATGGAAGACCCCAGTGACGTAGACATGGGGCGGACTGAATGTAAAGACATTTGGTAAACATGTACAAGAAATCTTATTCAGACCTGCCGTTTAGAACGAAATTTCTAGGTGCTTATACTCGGATCAATTATAAGAAAGGACGAAGACCAGTGACTTATTGCCATAAATTTACTTGGCAATCAAATCTGGGTGCAGAGAGAAGGGAAAAGATGAAAACGGAAATATATTTATATATATAAAATTGAAGCAAAATTATAAACAAATTATATAATCTTATTGAAATTAACGAAAATATATATATATATATAAAATAGAAACATAAATTAAGGGGACAAGAGAACTATTGGCAGTATTTCCATTGTGATATATGAGATAGCTCCAGATGGACGGCTTTCATTCCCTCGTTACCAACTAGATTGGTGTCATAGAAATATTGTTACCGTGGTCAAAGTTTTTTTGTCTCTTGTGGCTAAAAAGGATTCGCGTCAATCATGTTTATTGTTGTTATAGTTTTTAATGTTGCTTAATATTACCAACGGTATTCCAACCGTGCCCATCAAGGAGAGAAAATCTGGTTCCTATATATGAAATTATACACATACACACACATAGATACAAACGCATGCACACGCATAAATGTACAAGTGAGTGTGCGCGCATGCTTGCACGCTCACGCATTTCATTGTGCTTTCTCATTTCGTTTGTGTATGTACATGTGTTTGTGTTTGTGTGTGTATGTGTGTGCATGTGTATTTGTGTATGTGTGTGTGTGTTTGTGTGCGTGCGCGCGCGTGTGCATCTCTCTGTTTATATGTTTATAAGTGTATATTTTGTATGAGTAAATGCTTGTTCACGCATGATAAAAAAAATCCGTTATTTTCGTGATTCCTTTCGTTTTTTTTTTTTGTTATCCTTTCTTCCTTTCTTTCTATACTTCCAGCTATTTATCATTTTATTTGTTTATTTATTGTCAGTATATAGTCCAGTGAAAGGTATTGTATAGCGCTGATATCCAATCGGATAAACGCTGATCCGATATGCTGACGTCAATTGCGTTATAATGCCTATTTCAATGGCTACATATCTTATCGTATCAAAAAGTCATACGTCTTGGATGATAGTTAGCCAACGTGTTTTCCTATCACAACCAGTTATCTCCTCTTGGCTGAGTAACGGTTGCCCTATCAAGACAGATTTACAAACTGTCTCAGCAGACATTTTCAATGTGTCACCTTGTCTAGCTGGCAGCCATAGACTGAACCAAACTTAACGTAGAATGGGAGGTGGCGATGGAGGCGGCGATGGCCGAGGCGGTGGAGGCAGTAACGATGATGTTGGTGGTGGTGATGATAGTTGTGGAGGCGATGGTGGTGGTGATAGTGGTGGTAATGTTGGTAGTAGTGGTGATAGTGGTGGTAATATTGATAGTGGTGGTGGTGGTGGTGGTGGTG
>NC_068989.1:53847577-53853336 GCF_001194135.2 Octopus bimaculoides
GTGGTGGTGGTGGATGCTGGGATGGAGATGGTGGTGGTGGTTGTGGTGGTGATGGTGGTGGTGGTGGTGGTGGTGGTTTGTGATAGTAGTAGCGTTTGTTGGTGATGTTCGTACTGGTGCTGCCGAAGGTGGCCGCGGCGGTAACAGCGGTGGTTTTGCTGGAGGCGGTGCTGATGGTGATGGGGCTAACGGTGATGGTAATGGTGTCGATTTTGATGGTGGTGGTTTTGTTATTTGTAGTGATGACAATCGAGGTTGGAGGACTGTTGATGACGATGTTTGTATTGGCGATGCTGGTGTTGTTCCTTTGCTTCTAATGGATTTTAGTGATAATGGAGGAAAGGGTGAAGAACCAGATGTGCGCATGCGTATAGTATGTAATTTAGTGTTGGAGGCGTGCGACGAACAAATTTCTCTTGATTTCCTTTGCAGAGTTTGTCAAAGTCTACTTAAAGCACATCTGTATTGCCACGCGCGCACACACACACACACACACACACATATATAGATACATATATGCATACACACATATACACACATTAGAAAATGATAGATACATGCACACAAGTACAGCAAAACTTACTGATACGCCCACAGAACATCATAAACACACACACAAACACACACACACACACACACACACCCATACACACATACACAAGCACACATACTTTTGTACAAACTGACTTCCATTGACATATAAATGCGTATATACACACACCGCCATATCAACACACTCAGCCATAGATATACATCAGTGATGAGGGTAGGGCGTAATATTTATGTAGATCTATTCATATACATCGCGATATCACATTGCATCTATCACATTTTTTATCGACACGTCTCAACGCATGGATAATTCTCCATTTCCCAGTATGTAATAAAGAGGATAACAGTAGGTGCGCACACGCACACGCATCCAGACACACGAATATACACTCACATAGTAAAGAAAATAGCGACACAGTTGTACATACACGTAATAATACATGCATATACGCTCTCGTTAAAACTCTATTTACTAATATATCTGTTCGTGCATCTATCTATCTATCTATCTATCTATCTAGCTAGCTAGCTATCTAGCTATCTATGTTTGCAACTGTTTGCGTATATAGCAAAATATACATATCTATCTCTTCTCTCATTGTGCATAACTTTATATATTTGCCTGCGTATATGTATGTATTTATGCGGATGTATATATATATGTGTGTGTGTGAGAGAGAGAGAGAGAAAGAGAAAGAGAGAGTGAGTGGCTGTATGTGTGTATGTGTTTATGTTACTTATATATAGATATATATGCATACATATATATATTTATATGTATGTATGTATATATATATATGTATATATATATATATATACATTCATTAATATACGGCTCTTTACCAATGTCTCTTTTACCTGATTAATAATGAAAAGTGAGAAAACGTCACATTGTTATATATGGAGGTAATAATACAAATATATATATGTGTGTGCATGTGTGTGTGTGTGTGTGTATGTGTGTGTGTGTCTGTGTTTGGTAAGAAAAAGAGGAAGGAAGGAAGGAGAAAGGAAGAGAAAGAAAAGAAGGAGTTCTTGGTCCCACCTGAGTCTGACATGTCCAGAATTTCGATCAATCATCGATGAAGCTTTAGCGAGAAATGATCGGATTAACACAGGACGGAAACATAAACCGGAAGACCACTACCACTTCCACCACCACCACTATCACTACCATTATTACCACCACAACTACAGTGCTACATCTTTAACGTCACCACCACCAGCGCCACCACCGTCACTACTACCGCTACAAACTCTGCTCCTACTATAGCTACAACCACCACCAAAACCTTCACTACCATCACCACTAGCACCACATCCTTACCACCATTTCTAATAACACCACTGCCATCACTATGACTACAACAACCACCCATTACAGCCTCCATTACAATTATAACTAGCAACGTCCTTCTACCACAACCATCACTACCACGGCCACAGCTTTACCACAACCACTCCCACCAACATCAGAACCAGCACCAGCGTGAACACTACTATTACCCACACCAACCCACAATCCCAGCGCCATCACTATCACCGTCACAACCACCACCATCACCAACACTACAATTACCACTGCTACGGCAATAAATATCACTGTTATTACTACCACATACCCAAACCAATAGTATGGCCATAACTACAGCCATCACTACCATTGTCACTTATGTAACAACTACGACAAACATAGCTAAGACAATAAGAACAACTACTGCAATAACCACAACAATAACAATAACAACAACTGTATCACCATTTGGTGTCCGTTTGTAAGAACAATTACAACGTCGACGATGATTGTTTTTATTGGCCATCAACGAGAATATTTGACAATGGCCACGATGGTCATCGATATCAACAAGAAACAACAATAACAATTAGACGGTGCAAGGTTTGGACATTTTGGAGTGGAACTGGTGAAAAAATGTAAGTGCAGTGGAAGTGAGACGTTAGAGACGACTCATAAGTATTTCGGACATAGAACACATTACGAATAACAAAGTGAGGATGAGAATAATTAGACCACACAAGGTTCTGATGACAACTATAAAGACAAGGAAACTGAAATTGTATGGCCATGTCACAAGAAGATCTGGCTGGCTTAGAAAAGATAATCCTGCAGGACACATTGGAAGGTGAACGAAAGCAAAGCAGTCAAGGAAAAGATGGGTTAGTGACATCAAAGAGTGAACAGGTCTTAATTTCACCGACTCACAGAGATCAGTAGAAGACCGAAAGAAGTGGCGAAATATGGTTGCAACGTCATCAGCGTATGCCCCAAAGATCACACGATCAAGGAATAGGATAGAAGAGATTGGTAAAATAGAATAAGCAGGTGAGTGGATCAATGTGTTGATATATCTCTTGTATCAGAGGTTAACAAGTTATGTCACCATTGAACCCATTTTTTCAGCGGCTTTCAAATTGATAAATATAAACACCATAGTCTAAACCAAGATATTGGTAAAATTGTTGCTCCACTTCCTCTTTTCAGCAATGAGAAGATGCTGTTTAACAACTGGAGCTAGCAGCCGATGTTTGTTTGGTACGAGTTGATATGGATTGCTACTGATGAAACAAATAAACAGAAATCCAGATCTATCAATTTGATTATCACCACTAGGCGACTCACACCTGCTGCTGCTAATATTTTTCTGTGCTTTTAACGCCATACATCTATAAGAGATGCTTTCTCGAAACGAACACTTCAGTTTAGAAAGGTTTCAACGGTAAATATAATTTCAGTATATATACAGATCACACATTTTGAAGTAATGCTGCTTCCGCCGCAAATAATAGCAAAATAGAGTTTGCAACCATGCAGTTCTTCTTAGTTTACTATAGAATTGGATAAGTTTAATAGGTTGAAATCATCTTAACTTTTTTTTTTAATTGAACATAAATGTTTGTTTATTCCTTTTTCAATCCTTACATATCTTGAAGCCATCGTATTAGAAATACCCTATGAATTGCTAAAAATCCATGTCTGTATTTTACAGGTTAGACCTTCTATTTTATTGCCGTTACCCTTGAGTTTAATAGGATACTTAACAAGACATTATTTCAGATATGTGTGTGTGGCTGTGGGTGTGTGTCTGCAGCCAAGAAATCAATAAAGGAGTTTCTGTGATCGATCAACCTCACAAATAGAGGAGCTACATTTTCCTTAAATTATATCCAACTGTAATAAAACGGGGAAGGACACATGGGACGTTGTAACTCCAAGAAATGCATTTTTTTCAGTTACATTTCATGTTGTTGTCTATAATGATTTATGATTAGCTTGACAACCGATGTTGGTGTGTCTACGTCCTCGTAACTTAGCGGTTCGGCAAACATGTTCGATAGAATAAGTACTAGGCTTACAAAGAATAAGTTCTGGGGTCGATTTCTTCGACTAAAGGCGCTGCTCCAGCATGGACGCAGTCAAATGACTGAAACCAGTAAAAGAATAAAGAAAAAGAATATATATATATGTATATATATATATATAGATATATATATATATATATATATATATATACATATATATATAAATTTATAAATACATGTGTGTGTGTATATATGGATGTACGCATATATGTGTTTGTAAGTTTGTGTGCACGCATGTATATGTATGTGAATATACATATGTATGTTCATGTGTGTGCAGGAGGTTTGTTTAAATGTAAATATATGCATATTATGTGTGTATGTGTGTGTGTGTTGTGCGTGTGTGTGTACAAGTGAAAAAAAACTATTTATGTATGTACGAATCAATGTATATACCAATTTATCCGTGTATGCGTGTGTTTATTGAGGAATGACGCAAAGAGAAAATAAAAGATGGAAAAGAGATAAAAACTGATTATAAAGATTATAAAATTGGATCGAATCTGGCAGAATCGAATTGGGTGGGATGGGAAGTTATGGGTTAGTAAGGTTCTGATCGATGATTAGATGGATGGATGGTTGGACGGATGGCTTGTTCGCTGTCATTGGGATCGGTGCAAACGCCAAATATCAATGAAGATAACAGAAACGTCAATCGGGAACAAAGAAAACAATAACAAAAATGATAATGGTAAAAGAATGTGGAAGGAATTCTTGTAGAATCGATCCATCATCGTATAAGGAAGCTCTATAAAATATTAAGAGGGATTGACGGAAGATTTCCGATTGTTAAAGACACATCTTTCAACAAGAAATATCAGAATTGGTCTTAAAGAGAGAGAGAGAGAAAATGAATAGAAATGAATAAGAGAAAGCAATAATAATAATAATAATAATAATAATAATAATAATAATAATAATAATAATAATTGACAATTAAAACAAATAAACAAATAATTGTAAAACATAGAATAAATCAATATGGAAAAGGAAAACCAATATATTAAAAAAAAAAAATTAAATGTATGAGCATTAACGAAATTTCATATATATTTATATGGGTGTATATACATTCATACAAACATACTAATATACATATATATATATATATATATATATATATATATATATATATATATATATATATATATATATATATATATATATACACACATAGCTAAAAATAAATACAAACGTATAATTATATATACGTATATGTATGTATATATGTGTATGTATGTGCGAGCACGTATGGTTGAAAGTTCGATGATTATATGGCAACGCCGCCGTTGATGAGGTGTTCAACAATGACAACAACTATAAACCTGATTAAATTCTAATCATAATAATAAATCTGAGACGAGGCACACCGCAGATCACAGGCAGCATCATTTATATCTAAGTATGCGTGTATGTATGTATGTATGTATGTATGTATGTATGTACGTATGTGTCTATGTGTGTGTGAAAGAAACCCTGTGTTGCCTTATAAATTATATAGCAAATTTGCATAAACTAGCACAAACGGCCGTGCATAAATTTGCACATTTCTTCTTATTACACTTTGGACACCGAAGACAGTACTGCTTAATGTATGTGTATACATATGTGTGTATACATATTTATATGCATATATGTACACACGCAGAGACACACACACACACACATATATATATGCATATATATAATAATAAATAATATTATATATATATATATATATATATATATATAAGGTTTTTAAACTTTTAAATTTTCATATTCAAAAGAGACAGAGGTAAGTTCTTATGCTATATTGGTAACGGTTGCTACATCCTCTGGGAAAATTATTA
>NC_068989.1:53853491-53855487 GCF_001194135.2 Octopus bimaculoides
TATATATATATATATATATATATATGCATATATTGATACAGGACGTCACCAACTGTGTAAACAACATGAAATACGTAGACAAACGAGTTAAATACGCCAAAAAAAAACGAGAGAAAAAATTGGAAAATGACACATGGGATAAGGAATCACTAAAAATGTCATAAGGATGTGTGAACAAAGAGCTTTGACAAAGAAACTAAAATAATAATAATAAAGCAAAAGTGAAAACCAAATGTATCGTACGTGCTCCTAATTGCCAATATATGACCATCCACAAATTATAGCAATATATATATATGCCATTCAGTTGGAGGATAAAATATACATGTCAAAAGACTTCATATTATGGTACTAGATCCTTCTGCCAGCCAGCACAACTGTGCTTTATATAATATAATGTGCAAATATTTAACGGGACTCAAGGGTCATATAAGGATCTCACATTGCAATATCAATGCCTCTTTCACTGATCCTTTCTAACAATGGCTTTGCTCGTGTCCATATAGTTCAAACTTATAGAAAAACAAAGACGAAGGCAGGTGTAGGAACAACAGGTAAGTGTATTAGTTTAACGCTCGGGAAAAATGGAAAAGTCTTTTACGTTTCGAGCTTGCGCTCTTCGACAGAAAGGAATAAGAGGAAATAGATAATGAGGATGAAGACAACGTGTTGAGTTCAGTGGTCCAACATGACGAATCATAGGAAAAAAATTGGTTAAATGAAAGTGAGAAAATAATAAAGAGAAGTTGAATGAAGGGGAGATAATTCATGGTGATCCCAACAAGAGAAGGTGCGCAAGCGTGTGTGTTTGTGAGAACGATGCGTGTGATTGTGTAAGTGTGTATGTATAAACGGGGCAAGTGAGTTTGATGTGTGTCGGTGTATTGGCGTGTGTAACGTGTGTGTATGTGTGTGTGTGTTGTGTGTAGCAGTTCATGTGTGCTTTTACACATGGTGTGTGTACATGTGTATGTATGTGTGTGTGTGTCACTGTTAGCAAATAGTGTGCATGTGTATAATGTATGTATGTGGAAGAAAGTTATCTTTGTCTATGTGTGTTGCGTGTCTTTATGCGTATTGCCTGTGTGTGTATGTGTGTATGTGTATGTATAGTCTGTGTTTAGGTATTATGTGTTTGTGTAGGTGTGGGAGTGTGCATGATGGTGTGTGGTGTATGTATTGAGTTAAACAGTGTGTGTGTGTGTGTGGCTGTTCATATAGTGGTATGTGTGGTGACGCTATTAACGATTGTGTGCGGATGTGGATAATGGTGTGTTGTGTAAGTGCTAAGAAGTGTGTGTGAATTGGGAAGGTTTTGTGAGTGAGTGTAATGGTATGTGAACTGAGTGATGAGTTGAACAGTATTTATGTGTGTGTGTATAGTGGTACGTATAGGTGAGGGTGCCAAGGTGGGTGGTATGCGGGTGTGTAGGTGGAGAGTGTGGGACATGAGTGGGAATCCGCATGGGATTGGTGTCAAATGAAGAGAGGTGAGGTTGGTGTCAAATGAAGAGCAGGGGTGAGTTGAGCCCATATGGTACAAAGAAACGGAGTGAGAAGATTAATTTCTTTTCACAGCGAAAGCGGGAGTCCGAGTAGTCCCTGTGCAGAGATAATCCGAACACAGACAGATATTGTAGCGAATAACCGGTAGGGCGGAAATGGCGCGAGACGGGGGTGTCATTGCTGAGTTTAATGTCCCGGAGATGCTAGGCGAACTGGTCATAGTGTACTTGTAGTGAATGGAGGTAGTGAGAGCAGAGTGGTGGATGCTGACAGAAATTATCGAGAAATTCGACGGAAGAGCAGGGATAGTACTGGAAAATTTCGAGGACAGGATGGAAGTATTCGACAAAGGAGAAGAAGGAGTCCATTTGTTCGTGGAGAAGTGAGGTCGCACTCCTACTGTCATCGATATAACGGCCGTATAACTCGGGAGTGGGACAATATACATATGTATATATATATATATATATATATATATATATATATATAT
>NC_068989.1:53855760-53858912 GCF_001194135.2 Octopus bimaculoides
TATATATATATATATATATATATATATATATGTTTACACATGAATATTTACATATGTATGAGAAAACAGTATATAATTTCAGTCAAATGTAAGCATTACTTACCCTGACACGGGCTTCTGTAAGATTGGTCCAGGCAGCAATTTCCTCTCTTGTAGCCATGTCTGGATATCTGTTCCGGGCAAAGGTAGCCTCCAGTTCTTGGAGCTGTTGACTAGTAAAATGAGTACGTTGCCTTCTTTGTCGCCGTTTCTTCTTATCATCATCACAGCCCGTATCATCTATAGCCTTGCATTTGTTCGTGTCATTGGAATCTGAAATGAAATAAACAGATGATTGAGAATATACATAAACGCAAATACATACCTCTATACATATATTTATATATATATATATGTGTGTGTGTGTGTGTGTGTGTGTATTATTAATTATTTCAGGGTATTAAAATATTTAGAAATTTTTTACTATCCCGTTTCGAAATTACCCCTGAATTGTTGTTTGCATTTTAACTACTCCTTCTAGCGGTTCAGATGTTCGATTATGGCCATCACTTATGTGTTTAAATGTACACTGTATATATAATGAATAATATATAGTCTATTGACTAGTTTTTCTACACGCTAGTGTAGAAAAATTTCTAAATAATATTTTACTACCCTGAAATTAATTAATAATAATTCTTTTGGCTAATTTTGAAAGAAAATCGGCATTCTTTTTTTTTTTGCTGCTGATAAAAAACTGCGCTTGCGCGGTGGATTTGAAAAATTATAACGTGTAAGCACGAGGCATGTTCTGTATTGTCTCGAACTGTATTGCCTTGGCTTTCCTGCTGATGAGAGCTTTGCCTAGTAAATTACTTTTATTTACTGAAGATAGATATTTACTTCAAAGATCAGATAATTTTCTTGTGATATTATAAATGAATTTTCGGAAAAGGTTCCTTAATGTTTTGAAATTATCTTTTATCTCAAAGTTATTTGTAATTGCCGCGGGGTATTTGTTTTCCTTCTCAAAATGAGGGAGAAACTCATTAATAAAAACATTAACTTCATTGTATGTTCCCCGGGTCAAGATATTATGTTACTCTTCTCATTGCTCCCAATCACGACTCTAGAAGGTTTATGGGTGTGTGCTGTAAATGATATAACCGTCATTCAAATAATTATGATTTTGTAAGATGCATAAAGCTTTCACTAATTGTTTTAGACGTGAGGTTGCATGCAGACGCGGACACCCTCTCGGCTTCCTCGCTCTTAAGCCAGTGGAACATCCAGGATAAAACAGTTCAAGAGAAAAAGAAAGAATGAGAGATGGGGCTGGGAGAGAGAGAGAAAGAGAGAGGGAGAAGTGAGAGATGTACTATCAAGGTGAATCGAAGTGCTTTGTTAAAGAACACTAATCGCTGCTTAATCCAAGAAATGAAATCACTACCTTATGATCATGAGCCATATGCCCTAACCACTATGCCACCCATCTTCAACGTATATAAATGGTACAGACCCCTTCGGATATCAATGAATTGCACCTAGAAAGTTCCCTTCCGTGGCAAGGTTGTTTATGGAAGACCAGTAGTCATCCATGCATACCAGCCTCCCCTCTCTACGCTACCGAGGTTATCGAAGGGAAAGGCAAAGGCCGATATGGCTTGCCCCTAGTGATGTCGCAACGTGAAATAAAGTGTCTTGCTCAAGAACACAACACACAGCCTGGTCTGAGAATCGAACTCACTACCTCATGATTGTGAGCCCGATGCTCAGACCACTGAGCCATGTACCTTTACTATACATATAATGTAAACATTGTTGTAATCTGCTCTGATAAAAATTCTGGTATATTCCATAACAAGGGTGTCTCAAATTAATATGAAGTCATCATTGTTTAAAAAGCGCTCACCACATGCATTCTCATAAAGCTGTCTGTAGGTTTAACACGCCACCCTGTTTAAGACCACTACAATTGGGAATTTGGTAGCTTTAGCCAAGTTGACTCGTCTGTAAGAATCTGAAGTAGATTCATTACCAGTCCTCTGCTAACCGCCCACCCTTGTCCTGCAGTGACTTGTGAGATTTTATGGAGGGAGACAGCTTTCTCCAGGCCTCTCATGTGTTTCAGAGAAGCTGCACCAGGTACTGGTGCTGTATATTCAATCTCGATTAGAATAAGCAGAAAAAGTAAGAGAAAGTAGTTTGAGAATATTTTCAGTGAATAAAATCTTGCACAATTCTGTGGCACGTAAATTGTCGGAATCGAATCTTAAAAGGAAAGCTTTTGATTGCAAAATTTAGCTTCTAAATTCGAAACAATGTTTTATTTCATTTAATCAATTACGAAATAAAACAGAACGCGGAAATCTGGAAATTATACAACGTATTTAACTACTGATATAAATGGAGTGGAACTATATACATAAAAACCATTTGATAATTCAGTTTCTCTTTTGCCCCGTTATTGCCTTTAAATACATACATACACACATTTATTTATTTAGAGGTAAACAGTAATCAATACAAATAACAGAGTGTATGCCTTTGAAACACATGGCCACCATTGCACTCACAGTTTCTCAGATGGCATACCTTTACTATACATATAATGTAAACATTGTTGTAATCTGCTCTGATAAAAATTCTGGTATATTCCATAACAAGGGTGTCTCAAATTAATATGAAGTCATCATTGTTTAAAAAGCGCTCACCACATGCATTCTCATAAAGCTGTCTGTAGGTTTAACACGCCACCCTGTTTAAGACCACTACAATTGGGAATTTGGTAGCTTTAGCCAAGTTGACTCGTCTGTAAGAATCTGAAGTAGATTCATTACCATGCACGCGAATAGACGTCCTTACAAATAGAAATACACATGTACTGTATATATACCTGGTTCAGTAATATTCTTTTCTTTTCTAGGCACAAGGCCCGAAATTTCGGGGGAGGAAGCCAGCCGATTAGATCGACTCCAGTACGCAACTAGTACTTAATTTATTGACCGCAAAAGGATGAAATGCAAAGTCGACCTAGGCGGAATATAAACCCAGAACGTAAAGACGTAAAGACAGACGAAATACTGCTAAGCACTTGGCCCGGCGTGCTAAGGTTTCTACCAGCTCGGCGACTTCCTTGTTCAATAATATCAATGTGCATATCTATGTGTGTG
>NC_068989.1:53860009-53860911 GCF_001194135.2 Octopus bimaculoides
ATCTAGAAAAGAATATATTTTGAAACTTATTAATAATATATATATATATATATATATATATATATATATATATATACTTGTGTATAGATATTTATATATATACCTAAGTATGTGTATGCATGTATGTGCGCATGCATACGCATGCTTACGTGTGCATGATGCGGGCTGCAAGATTTAATAGAAATACTATAATATACGCAGACGACATTTTGTTTCAACATAAGTACTCATATATATATATTTGTAAATCTACGTATGTTTGGGAGCCATTTTAATTTCAGAGATCATTTGGTTTCTATCTCCTCGTATACAGATAAACCCATTATTGTTAGACAAGATGTCTAACTAAAGGGCGTCAAAAGAAATTTGTTACCCTTGAGATTTAGCTTTCTTTCTTATTTGTTATATTTTCGCTTTTCTTTTGATATAGTCTTTGTCTTGGAATCAATAATAAGCTGAAATATGTCCTACTAAAAGATTGGTTTCTTTTCTCGTTTGTTTTTTCTTTTTCTTTTTTTTTTTAGTGCTCATCTATTGCTTTCTGAATAAAGGCGTTCCCAAACGTAATCCTATAATTTTCACACAAGCATGCACTCACAACCACACACATACCTATATATACATGCATAGCTATCTATCTATCTATCTATCTATCTATCTATCTATCTATCTATCTATCTATCTATCTATCTATCTATCTGTAGAGACAGAAACACATGCATACGTATGTACACACTATTGATCACCATGTGAATGAAAAAATCTACAAAATGACTAACTGTAAAAAAGCTTAGTTGCTTGAGAGGCGGAACCGTGAAACTAATAGCTCTAAGTTGAGATACAAACACCTTCACAATATATGTATATGTATGACTCCGCTATGTATATATATATATATATAT
>NC_068989.1:53861528-53862372 GCF_001194135.2 Octopus bimaculoides
ATATATACCCACAGATAATTAGAGACATAAATATACAAACACACACACATATATATGAATTGGTGTATCTATCTATCTATCTATCTATCTATCTATCTATCTATCTATCTATCTAACTGCCTGTTTGTCTGCCTGTCTTTCTGTCTGTCTAACTGTCTGTCTGTCTATCGCCCTGTCTGTCTGTCTCTCTCTCTCTCTCTTTATCTATCCATATATTTATACATCCCAAAATTGTATATATATGTATATATATATATATATATATATATATATATATATATATATATATATATATATCGACATTCATACAAATATTTGTATGTAAAAAATTATGTGTACATGTATATATATTTATATGTTTGTATATATGAATGATTATATAACCATACACAAACACATATATTATTTCGTTTAACACATATACTATTTCGTTTTATTCACTCTACACAATTTTCAACTTCAGAGAAATTGAATATATAACATTATGATTATAATTAAAATTTAATTAAAATTCATATATTTGAATTGAAATTTATTCAGACCCATACAGTGTGATTGCGTTTGAGTCAACTTTCGTATGCCTCCGTTCATCATTCCTTCGACGTGTAGCTGTAGTTGTATATCAGTATATATGCGTATATGCGAATGCGTGTTCTTTTGTGATAATGCAAACGTTTATATGTTTTTATTTGTATATGTGTGTGAGTATGCATGTTATGTATATGTATATCATATCACCATGCATAAATACATTTATGTATATATATATATATATATGCACACACACACACACACACACACACATACATATATATATATATATATATATATATATATATATATA
>NC_068989.1:53862915-53864920 GCF_001194135.2 Octopus bimaculoides
GAGCATATACTTGTCAGCATGATGGTTTATGTGTGCGTCCATATGTATATATAAATATATATGTCTATATATTTGCATATATATATATATATATATATATATATGTATGTGTGTATATATGCATGTATATTTGCATGTGTAGGAGTGAAAGAGAGAGAGAGAGTGTGTGTGTGCGTGTGTGTGTGTGTGTGTGTGTGAGGGGGAAATGTGTAAGAAACTGCATATTATGTAAGCAAGCAAATGCATTTTTTGCTGAATTGCATAATTTGTTAACTAGTAAGACCTGAGAAATTATATACGTATACGCTCAAATATATGTATATATATATACACACAGACACACAGACACACACACATATATGCATATAAATACACACACACAAATCTTGAGACGAGCCAACATCCTGAGCTTTGAGGCATGTGAGATATAGAAGGTCAATTTCGAAAGCAGTGCTTGTCATCGCTATCAATGGAAGAAACAAAGGAAGGAAGGGATCAGTATATCAGAAGAAACTTACATTTTTCATATTGAACTCAAGCGAGCTTTTCGAAAATGCACCACAATGGAAGATGTTGGATCTGCAATATCTGCAGACTTGTATGTCTATCAAGATTTAGGTTTATTAGTCACCAGTGAAGGCAGCTTACATTTGTAAATCGATTACATCCACCCCAGTGCTCAACTGGTACTTATTTTATCGACCCTGAAAATATGGAAGGCAAAGTCGACATCGGCGGAATTTGAGGTCAGAATATTGAAACGGACAAAATGTCGCTAATCACTTTGCCCGGCGTGCTAACGATTCTACCAACTCGCTACCTTTCGCTACCTATTAATAGTACGGGTGATATATCTTCAAGAAATCGGGGCTTATCGTTTGGAAATATAATACAGGCTTCGAAAGTATTGTGCAGGAAGACATGAACGTCGTACAATCGCCATATCTATTTCTGATACGGTCATCAGTGGTTTTCGTCAGTATTGTCATACTCATCAGCGCCGTGATGACGGCCCATAAGTAGACTCACAGCCATTTTCACACCATCTCCTGTGTCATCACTCTCCTCTTGTTATCTCTCTTCTCATTATTCAAAAACGCTCTTCTGATTCCCTTTCTTTCATTCTCGTCATCTTCCTATTCCTCCCGACTTCTCATCCATCCTGTTTCTCTATCGTTAATAACATTGGGATCCCCTTCTCTATTCTAAGGCAACTAAAAATCGTTTATATCATATTTGCTATTAGGCTCACCATACGAAGATGTATTCTTTGGATCCCTAGACTTTATCCGAACTACCCGCCCATCCCACACACTCTAAAGTACAACACTCGCACTTTCACACACACACACACATACACACATACACACATACATACACATGCTCTCATCGAAACATATACAAAGAGGTGCGCATAAATAAATAGAGACGCGCAAATATATATATACACGCACACACATGCACATGCGATACACTCACACGCTCCATACCACACCACACCACACTACACAACCATGTGTACATTGAAACACCTCAGGTTACTAACAAGACCCTAATTGTAGTTCGCCCTCTTGACACTTGCTTGGATCGATCGTTTAAAAATAATTATATCCAATTTATTCCCGATAAGCTGTTTGTTTTCGCCTGGCTCCGGTTCCGACTCTCATCGATGGCAACTGTGGACATTAAATCGACTCTCATCTCCTTACCCCACATACCTTCTTCCCTTCTTCCACTCACGATCATCATCGTCATCGTCATCGTCATCATCATCATCCTCGTCGTCGTCGTCGTCGTCGTCACCGTTGTCGTCACTGCCATCATCACATAATTAGCACCGGCACTGTCACCATTATCACAACCACCGCCATCCCCACCCTCACCAACACAACCACCACCAGACTACTACTACTACTACTACTAATAATAATAATAATAATAATAATAATAAAAATAATAATAATAATAATAATAATAATAATAATAATAATAATAATAATAATAA
>NC_068989.1:53868949-53877078 GCF_001194135.2 Octopus bimaculoides
ATATATATATATATATATATATATATATATATATACGTATATATATATGTGTGTGGGTGGGTGTGTTTTATTAATGTGCCAGACGCTAGTATTCGCTTGCCACTAGTGTTGGTACTATCGCTCTCATATTTGCATATATATATATATATATATATATACAGGAAAAGAAAGAGAGAGAGAGAGAGAGAGGGGGGAGAGAGAGAGAATGGTGGCAGGTGGGGTCAGTAGAATGGCACTTGGATAGAAGCTGAGGTTTTCTCTTCCTGAGGGTCATCTGCATGAGTGTACATGCTGGGAGACCCGAAATACCCAGCGATCTGACGATACAACACTGACGATGGCTGCAAGTATTATATCGCTAGATGCATGTAAAACTATTACGAGAAGGTTGTGTACATTCAAATGTGGAAAGATATTCATTGCAGTAGGGAAATATTCCTTATCAATAACGGGTGTGAAAACAATCCAAACTGAGCTATGATTGATACCATCAAACTACATATGTGTCTCTGTGTTGTTATGCTTTATCAACTACAAGCAGTAATAAATTCGTTGCAAATAGCCCACAACGAACAGCAAATAATAAATTTGCTGGTGTGTGCAAAGCGTTGTAATTCTGTTTGTATGATTTTGATTAATTTATGTCTGTAATTTTCAGAACATTTGTTGTAGCTTTTAAACACTCAGCATAGCTCTTTATATAAAGGAAAAATACTGCTATATATCATGAGGTAATCATGCTGCATTTGAAATGGGTATATGAACAGCTGTAATATAATGTGAATATTTACTTATTATTAAAGTGGATTTGTTTTCAAATGTTTTCACTCCTAAGATCATTATGTACAATAATATAATGCAGGATAATATTATCATATAATTAGCGACATTATGCTTTCCAAATTATCACATCATATCACGAATTTAATACATTTAAGCAGTTCGTTTCACAAGAACATCTGGTTTTTTGCTACTGCGTGGTACCTTCGGCAAGTTTCTTCTACTGTATCCCCAGAGAGACCAATACAAATGTGAATGAATTTGGTAGTTGGAAACTGCGTATAAAACCGTTGTATATGCTTGCATACCTAATACATGCATATATGTCGGCGAATTAAGTAAAAACACAACATTAGGCTACGAATATCATCGGGCCGCAGAACGCACGGGTTTCTGCGTCGTTAGCTTTCATCAGTTAAGGACGCCAAATTAGTTGTTCACAGAAACGCATATAGTGGAATCAAAGGTGTGGGGTGAGAAGAAAAACAGCAGAGGTCTCGTTAAAAAAATGTTCCGTTAAAAAAAAGGAAAAGACAAACACAGAAAGCCATAAAATATTCGAATATTAAACAAAATATGTGGATTAGATTCTACATAGGCCTTTGGGGGATGTGGGCTTAGTGAAGAATATATGAACACGAAAGATGTGGTTAATAGACCAGAAAGCTCAAACTAACCGAGCAATAAGTACCTCATCCCATAAACATACACGTGTAAATTAATTCTGTACGGGTGTATTTTGAAAGATTTTTTTTCTCCTTTCTAGTAATTTATTTTTCAGTCTTCCTTGAGCAGTTTTTATGGAAATCTTTTGGAAATTTCATCACATATTTACAAACCATTCCACTGTTAAACTAGCTTTTAACTCTTTACTGACTAGATTTGCAATAAAAAAATTCATATCTTATATGCTTTATATTCAATTTGAATATCGTAAAGTGTTTGGATAGGAATTTGCAATAGAATTAATATTTTCTTTTGATTATTAAGTTGAGTATAGTAACACACGAAGGAGTGATGAAAAGTTCATGGCTTTGGGTAAAAGAAGATACAGAGGGATCAGTTAATCATGACTTTACTCAGCATATTCCCCTTTCAGATTCGCACACTTATTGCAGCGGTCCTTCAGTTTTCCGAAGTCCTGTAAAAGAACTGACATTTGGACCTCCAACCAGGCCTTTCGCAACATCCTTAAAGCCAGGAAATTTTCAGCACCTTCTCGGAATTGAAGAAAAACTTTTAACATAAAATTACATTGAAGATAGTCTCCAGTTTTGTAACTTCAAGCGAGTAAACTACAATTAAGCAGTTTTAAAACTGATTGAAAACCGTTCTTCAAAAGCATTGTCACTGATCTGTTTTCAGTTATTTTATAAAGATGCCCTTTGTGTAATTTTTGTGATAACGAGATAATAAGTGAGACTCTACGTAGTGTCTTGAACATCTAGAATAAACTGCAGATTGCATGCTCTCAAATAAAACACTACCTTGGTACAAGATTAAAAATAAAGAAGGGAGCTAGAAGGAAATATTGGACGATATACTGCGAGATGTACAATATTTGAAAGAAAAAATTGAAAAGAGAATGGCGACGGCTGGTACACCTTCAGTAATAATCTGCTTAATAAGTATCGACCTGGGGCTAATAATAATAAGAATAATATTAATAATAATAATAATAATAATAATAATAATAATAATAATAATAATAATAATAATAATAAGAAGAAGAAGAAGAAGAAGAAGAAGAAGAAGAAGAAGAAGAAGAAGAAGAAGAAGAAGAAGAAGAAGAAGAAGAAGAAGAAGAAGAAGAAGAAGAAGAAGAAGAAGAAGAAGAAGAAGAAGAAGAAGGCAACAGCTGGTGTTGTTACTTTCAACTGAAACATTAATGTTTCGAAGAAAAGGCAACCTGTGAGCATGCACCGTATTTGCAGGCGGATAAAACGCATAACGCATATCTATTTTACAAGTATATTTTATGGACAAAAAAAAAAAAAAAATCTCGTAGGTTTCATCATATACATATACAAAAATATTTTAAAGGGCTTCTGTAGAAGAAAATGTATTATTCTGTGTATGTAGGTACAATATTTTGAGAACATACTGGAATAAAGAAATTATAAAGTTTTCATAAATAAACTATGTTTTATCGGAGTTCCGTATTTCAACTCAGTGCATTTTCTTTTTTTTTCAGATCACTTATATGGTTTTTATAGTTTGGCTAAAAGAATTGTCATACAGGATGCAAAGCTCGTATTTCTGGCTGTAGTGTTTGGTGTAACAGCCATCGTCCACCAGGGTGGTGCACCACGGCTATGATTTTCCTGTCATCCACTCGCTGCAAAAAGTTGATAAGCGGATTTGAATTGCAATTCCTTAAATCTTTCTTGGACATTTTTAAAATTTAGGAATAAAAACAGATGTTTCTGAAATGTATCACAGTCATTCAAAGTCAGGCGTGCGGCACGGTTGCTGGAACCTCCGCATTTACTACCAACGTACTGTAAGTGACTTTTCATGAACTTGTGGTAATAGGTTCTGATTAATTGGCTTCTTTTGAATATTCTACTCCGTATGTAACCTCTCATTATTCTGACCCAACAAAATCAAGTACATTTTCTCAGTTCTTTCCACTAACCGACAGCTGCTGCATAACTAGTGTAGGTCCCTGTGACGACATCAATTTCGCAACTCTTATTCACTTTAATAAACACTCACTAGAAATGAGATAAGAAAACTTCGCTACAACACTATACCGAAAACTATCTGTTGTCGTCGCTGAAAGAACAACGAAAAAATGGAACAAAAATATTAGCAAGATGCTGAAAGATGTTTCTGTAAGAACTACATTAACTTGTTAAAGGAAATTGTATTCTGTTTTACCTCACAAAAGTGGATTGTAGAATTTCAAACCGATCAGTGATTAGCCATCAAGTTTAAGTAATAATGTATCACATATGAAAATATCGTCAAATACATTCAATACATTCACACCTTCAAAAAAAAAAAAACCAGAAAAAGACTGAGAAGTACTATAAAGAAAAGCATATGAATTTGGTTTAACGTCAAAGGAGAAATGAGTATTTTGAATTAGATGTATGAAAACGTAGTTAAAATGGAATGTAAAGAACTCAGCATCGCCAGAAACAAGTAAACCGTGCGGGTCGAAATTTACTCTTCAAAGAAAACTGTATATAGTTAAAATGGACATGAAAAGAACACGCTGGTATACTACACGCATATTATGTATGCTACACTCTATTATGTAGCTACACTCTATCCTTAGGAGACTCAGAAAATTTATAAGCAAAACTACATATATATATAATATAGAAAATAGCACTACTAGACACTATATACATAATACAAGACTTCAACTCAGTGGTGAAAGAGGAAGAAAATAAAACACTGTGCCTATCCTATGCGTGCAGAGATGTTAGGTAGTGCAGTGAAAGCAGAAAAATATAAATGATACTAATAAAATAATAAAAATAAGTTAATGTTCTGTGGAGAACAGTAATTTCTAGAATTTCATTCAGTGAAGTATGAAAGTTCAAGGATACGATGTAGGATACGAAGTATCCATTCTCAAAACGTCTGTTTCCATCTTGTCAGAAGGCCTATAGCCACCCACGCCCCGCTTTTCTCTTTTTACTATAATCCTCCATTTCCATTGTTGCAAGTGTGAATGTGTGTGTATGCATATGTGTATGTGTGTGTGTATGTGTGTGTGTGTGCGTGCGTACTGATTTGATTGCTTGTGGGTCTAGAGGGGATGAACAACTAGAGGGGGCAGTGTATATAGATACAGAAGGAGGAGTAATGGAGTCGAGGAGTAGTATGATGAATGCTATTGGTAGTGGTTTTAATACGGAAAAACTGGTAAAAAAACAACGATTATATATATATATATATATATATATATATATATATATATATATATATAAGCATGTGTGGGTCTCTGTGTGTGCATGCATGTATGTATGTATGTATGTATGTATGTATGTATGCTTGTATGTATGGTGTTTTAAAGAGATTTCTGTTGAAAGGAAAAAAACAACAACAACGATTTAGCTTTTAAAAAATAAATCTCAGGGATATAAAATAAAATAAAAACAACAACTAACAAATCTTGTAATTGCAACCAGATTAATTTTATGCAAATTACGAGATGTATAAGATTAGAAGCTGGTTATATTTCTGTTACATTTTGTCACGTTAGTTAAATGGAATGAAGTGAATGTCTACCAAGTGTTCGTTTGTTCATTTTGAATTATATATTTTCATGTTTAAATTACAGGGCATATATATATATATATATATATATGTATGTATATATATAATCCCCCAAAAGAGAAGAACAAGCATGAAAAAACAACAACGCGGGGACGTGGTACATGTAATGTATTAGCAGGCACTCAGGAAAGGAAAGAAAGATGGCTTAACGTTTCGAGCAAAGCTCTTCTTCGGGAATAGAGAGAAGTCCAAAAGAAGGGAAGACGGAGGAAGAAAATCGCCAACGACTCACATGTGGTTACATACATACACACACACACACACACACACACACACACACACACACACATACACACACACATATATGTATCACATATATATATATTATATATATATATGTATATATATACATATACATGTATATATATATATAAATACATATATATATATAAACACACATATATACATACTCACACATATATGTGTGTGTATGTGTGTGTGTGTGTATGTGGGATGTAAACAAACAAATACCGGTTGCCAAGTGGTGGTGAGCGACAAAGACACAAAGGCACACGCATATCGATTTATATATATATTTATATATATAAAGTTTCTGTCTACAAAATCGATTCATAAGTCTTTGGTTGGCCCAATGAAGACGCTTAGCTAAAGTTCCACGCAGTGGGACTGAACCTTGAACCATATTGTTGAGAATCAAGCTTCTTGCCACACAGCCATGCCTGCACTTATACATACATACACACACGCACACACACACGCACACACACACACACACGCACACACACACACACACACACACACACACACACACACATATATATAAATTCGGTATGTGATGCGTTCCATTACTTAATAAATGAAAAAATGTATGGTAATTAAATAAACAAATGACATTATGCATACTGAGTGTACAAGCAGACGGGAGACAGACTCAGAAGGTCTCTAATTCTTCATGAGTTATCAACCAATTGGTAATACTCAGTTTCGCACGAAGAATTAGGGGCTTTCTGTGTCTCTCTCCCTTCCGGTTGTACACTCAGTATACGTTATGTCATTTGTTGATTTACCATACATTTTTTTCATTTATTATATATATATAAATGGACATTCGATCTGTATGAATGAGCAATCAAATCCTTCTCGAGTCACATATAATACTACGAATGAGTATGGCCATGAGCCATTGCCTAGTCCTAGAAATACTATGCATTAAAAAATATGTGTTCTTCTGTGTTGATATGAGACCAATCATAACAACCATTTTGATACCAACACATGGTATATATTTGCATCTAGGTATACTGGGTCATATATATTTAGTGTTTTAGTGAAGGTCTACTAGCAACTATTAAACCTTATTTAGCTCTTTCCATATCCTAAATACGATATGGAGTCTATTTTTTTCTTGGAAACGTCTTCGATATCTCTTGAGCATCGATATTTCGTATTGCTTTAAGACGGCGAGCTGACAGAATCATTATCGCACCGGATAAGATACTTAGCTACAGTTCTTATGACTTTAAGTTCTGAGTTCAAATGCCACCGGGATAGACTTTGCCGTTTATTCTTTCGTACCGATAAAATAAGTACCAGTTGAGTACTGGTGTTGATGAAATCGACTTGTCTTCTCCTCCGAAATTTCTGGCCTTGTGCCTAAATTTGAGATCAATATTTCCTATTGCTTTAAGGATGTGAGCTGGCAGAATCGTTATGGTGTTGGACAAAACGGTTAGCAACACCTTTACGGACTTTTCCCATTCTGAGTAGAAATGTCACCAAGATCCACTTCGCATTTCGTCTTTCTGTTCAATAGTGGAATCGATGTACTCTACTTTCTCCACTTACAGAATTACTAGCTTTGTACCGAAACGTAAAAAGATTATGTCACATTCTCTGACGTTGATTTAAATCCCTTTAGTTAAATTTTTGGTTTAATATCATTTAATTTTTGTGGAGGCGCATGGCTTAGTGGTCAAGGTGTTGGACTCATGGTCCTAAAATTGTGGTTTCGAATCTGGGATCGGGCAATGCGTTGTGTTCTTGAGCAGAACACGTCATTTGACGTTAATCAAATCTACTCAGCTGATAAGAATGAGTAATCCTATGACGAACCGGCGTCCCGTCCAAGGAGAAATATATACGCTAGTGAAACCGGGCAACCGGCCTTGTGCTCCTTGCGGAGTAATATGGGCTAGCCATTATTTCATGTTATTCATTTCATATCCAAGAGGTCCATCTAAAGGTTTAGTAAACCAAAGCGTTCCTCAACAAGAAAGTTATGAAAAGCTTTAATTCTCCGATTCAAGACATGTAACATCTTTTCTGTTCCATTCCGGATGCGAACTACTTTTCTCTAGCGTCATTCGACTGATTACATTAGATTTATTTAGTATGTGGCGTAGGAATATGTCTTTACATTACGTCACTTGTAAAGGGGTAAGGCTTTTTGTTATTGTCGTCTCCTTGCGATTGTGCGATGGTTTAATAGTTTTTTTTTATATATTCTTAGTGGTTGTTGCTGTTCTTGATTTGTCTCTCATCCGTTGAGCAGCTTTGGGATTTGTTCGGCATTATAGTAATTGCATATCCAGATTTCTGCGTATGTATGTGGATATATATGAGTGTGTTTTTGTATGCATATATGTGAGTGTGTGTGTATATGCACACATATACATGTGTGTATGTGTGTGTGTGTGTGTATACGTGATATCTATGAATGTGTGTGATTTGTGTGCGTGTATGTGTATGCGTGCGTATCTGTTTCTTTTCTCACTCTCTCTTTCACTTAAAACAAACACACACACAGACGTGAACGTATTCTCATGTGCGCCTGCGTTCGGTGGTTCAAAGTCGTAATAGAAATACTTAGGCCAGTCTCCCAACATCGAGCATAGAACTCAGATGTGCTTGTTCGCACCTCCCTACAATATCACTTTTGTAATACAGGTCAGCTTCACATTTCTTCCAACTCTGTCAACATGTGAGTACGCTCATATATGTGCGCATACATGTGTAGCATCACTTCTATATACACAGATATATATATTAATACACTCACATATAAATACACGTATATATATATATATATATAT
>NC_068989.1:53877159-53879458 GCF_001194135.2 Octopus bimaculoides
TGTGTGTGTGTGTGTGTGTGTGTGTGTGTGTGTGTGTGTGTGTGTATATATATATAATTACGCATATGGAATTACCTACTTATTCAATTATAGCGTAAGTGGCTAAGTACCCTACATACATTTGGGTCCTTAACTTAATCCTCGAAGAGATGTGTGTGCGCGTTTGTGTATATACCTATCTATCTATCTATCTATCTAGGTTCATATTTGTGCCAATGTTTACATCTACTTTTTACATATAAGCATATATATATTTCTATATACATATACAAGATGGCTGTATCTATCTGTCTATCTGTCTACCTCTGTCTCGGTATGTCTATATCTATATACATGAGTGAGTGTGTGTGTGCGCATGCGTGCGTGTGTGTGTGTGCGTGTGTGTGCACATATACGTATGTTTATATATTGTATGTAACACTGGCACTTCCTCCAGCGCACCAAGGCATGCAATACATGCCATAAATATTAATATATAAGTGAAAAACGATTCAGTTTTATGCACAAATCATAGATCTTTTCAAGGAACAGGAAAGACGGTAGTCACATGCTATATGTACCCTTATTTTAATCACACGGCTTTAGTTTATTTAAATTCCATGCTTTAGTTGAAGTACCTGATGTCGTCCGTATGGTTATTCCTATAAAGCGCGCGCACACACACACACACACACACACACACACTTAGACATATAGATGATTACATGCACATACACATGCACGCATTTAGCACCATGCATAGAAACAATCATACTTAATGTTGACTAAAATATTTGACGTGTGTTTGGTACATTAAAGAGAGCCATACGCCACCCAGGAACGAGTAAATCATGGTAATATGTACCATGCTTTCGCTAATTGTTATAGACGCCTATGTAGTCACGAGTAGACATAAGCACCCTTACTCAACTTGGCCCACTCTTTTAGCCTCGGGGTACACTCAGATGTAATATTGGGACGAGAGGGCAAAAAAGAGCGAATTGTCCCTCTCTCTTAACTTGAGGTGTACTCGGAGGTGACATTCGGCCGAGAGGGCGAAAGAGAGAAAATGAGAGAGAAAGAGAGCTGCAACTGCACTTTCAGGTGAGCACACTGGAGCAACGTAAAATGACTTGACATGGTTAAAGACAAAAATACGATGCACCGTCTTAAGTCTCACTGAACAGAAACCATTATAATATAAAGTGAACCGAGTGCTGTAACCACTAAACCATGCTCCTCCACGTATATATGTATGTATGTATGTATGTATGTATGTATGTATGTATGTATGTATGTATGCATACATACAATATATTCCTCTTCAGGCTATATTATTAGTATTATTCTGCGATTGAGAATTTAAAATCACTTCTTTAACTTTCTAAAAGACATCTCAACGCTTCTAAAAGCAAACTTCGTTTGTTTATTTACGTTTGTCGTAATTTGTATTTAACGTATGTATGTATATATGTATGTATGTATGTATGTATGTATGTATGTATGTATGCATGCATGTATGTATGTATGTATGCATGCATGTATGTAAGTATGTATGTATCGCAAGTCTCTATTCAGTTTTATTTCAAGACTTCTTGCTAATAGAGAAAAAGCCGGTTTCTAGCCTACATACAAGGCTCCTTCATTTTTGTTTGTTTGTATGTATGTATGTATGTATGTATGTATGTATGTATGTATGTATGTAAATGTGTAGATTTGTATGTTTTGTTTTCTGTATGTATTTTCATGTATATAGTTGCATATCTAGACATGCTCACATACATTTAAATGATAAACTTCCGGAAAGTTTTACAGATTTTTACAGTTCCTGTGAAGGATTGGATCTATAGTCTTCAAATTAGCTTTCTCCTTCCTGATTTTGTGAAGCCTAATTTTTGAAGATTGGTATTTAGGCAATGTGTTACATATCCCAGAGCCCCAATAATTACAGGTGTAAACCTAAATCTGGATAGAATAACTGCAGATTTCTCAATAGTTCGGCATAAGTATTCTCTTTTTCACTGAGCTTCATCTTTATGTTAACATCCGCTGATCAGCTAATTTCCACGACTGTACACAGTTTCTCTTCTCTATCCCAAATCATTATATCAGGTGCGTGTAATGTATGTATTTCTGTATTCGCACAGAATTTTGTCAGTGAACAGGTCGCGGTCTCAAAGCGACGAAAATATTTTGACGAATTAAATTTAAATGTTCAAGTGAATCTGACGGCTTTTGTGTGTTATTTTAAATGGCTTATAAACACCTTCCACGCTGCAATTGTTTATATATATATATATATATATATATATATATATAT
>NC_068989.1:53880368-53881250 GCF_001194135.2 Octopus bimaculoides
TATATATATATATATATATATGTATGTATGTATATATATGTACATATGTGTGTGCAAGCATATACAAGAGTGCGTGCTAGACCGTGTGTGTGTGCATGTGTGTGTGTGTATGTGTGTGTATTTGAGTGTGTATACATTGTTGAAGTGTTGAAGTGGTTAGGTGGTATATGTATTATTACGATGGATCTTATGATGCGTAATAATGAATTACCGGTTATGTGAGTAAAACAACTATTGTAATATTTTAAAATTGATATATGAGATATCTCTCTATTTATGAAATTATTCACCAATTCCACACTAAGGCAGACCGGTACATTCACGCGCACGCACACACACACACACACAGAGTCATACATACACCGTTACGCAAGCATACATACATGCACACATGCGTATATATACATATTTGTTGCGATTCCTACTTATGAAGGCGGAGCATGTATGCCGTACAGTTGAAGTAGAATGCATAAAGCTTGGAGATACCTTCTATCAAGCTCTCACAAAAATAAAATTTTTATATTGGAATCGGATTTTGTATTTGCTTTCATTTATACGTATACGTTTATATTCCATTGCATTACTAAGATATAAACTGGGGTGTGTGTATGTTTATGTACATATATATATATGTGTGTGTGTGTGTGTGTGTGTGTGTGTGTGTGTGCGTGTGTGTGTGTGTCTGTGTGTGTGTGTGAGTGTGAACACATGCATGCACTGAGATGGATGAATAGATTGATGGGTACGTTGGGAAGTAAGTACGTAAGTATCTAGGTAGGTAGGTAAGTAGGTATGTACAGAGCTAGCTATACATATGCATATATAGCTATACATATACATATACACAAAAATATATATATACATACATATATATATATATAT
>NC_068989.1:53881684-53882628 GCF_001194135.2 Octopus bimaculoides
TATATATATATATATATATATATATATATATATATATATATATATGTATGTATATATATATGTATATATATATGTATATATATATATATATATGTATGTATGTATGTATGTATAAAGAGAATATTTAAATCCCACTTATCTATTTGACACACATGCATATAAAGTTATACACACACACACAAACACACACACACACAAACACACACACACACACATACAAATGTGCTAAAGTGGCTGTGTGGTCAGTAGCTTGCTTTCCAAGCACTTGACTGTGGGTTCAGACCCACTGCGTGGCACCTGGCGCAACCGTTTTCTGCTATACCTTAGGAGCGACCAAAGCCTTATATATGTGTGTGTGTGTGTGTGTGTGTGTGTGTGTGTGTGTGTGTGTGTGTGTGTGTGTGTGTGTGTGTGTGTGTGTTTGTGTGTGTGTTTGTCCTCCCACCATTGCTTCACAACCAATGCTGGTGTGACTACATCCCCGTTAACTAGCGGCTCGGCAAAGGAGGCCGACAGAGTAAGTACTAGGATTACAAAGAATAAGTACTGTTCGACGAAATGGCGGTGCTCCAGTCAAATGATTGAAACAAATAAAAAAATAGAAGAGTATATATACATTTACGCACATGCATACGTACAAATACGCATACATATTTATACACACACATACACATGTAATTAAACATATATATGCATATATTTATATATATAAACATAGAACATAATCATCTTATTGCTTAACTATTCTCACACGGAAATAAATTTGTGCTAGTAAGCATAAATCCCCTGTTTTAGATGCATGTGTGAGTGTACATGTGTGTTTGTGCGTATAGGGCGGGTATTAACACATGCACAAAATACACACATATGTATAATTAAATATAAGGATTTATGAGATAGATCGAGAGATAGATAGATAGATAGATAGATAGATAGATAGATAG
>NC_068989.1:53882728-53884597 GCF_001194135.2 Octopus bimaculoides
CAGTTTGTTATGTTGGTTTGGTTTAGCTTCGCTTGAATTGGTTTTGTTTTGCTATGGTTTGGCTTCGCTTCGCTTGAGTGGGTTTGATTCGATTTTGTTGACTTGTTTTTTTATTGCGTTTGTTATTTCAATCATCTAAGTTCTAATTCCGATTGTTAATAACCCATTGGAATCGGCATTTGTACAAGAATTTGCCTCTGAGATCGATCCGATACATACTCACACACACACACACACACACACACACACACACACACACACACACACACACACACACACACAAAACACATACACAAAACACATACACACTCATAAACTCATACATAATCTGGAACTCGACTGAGGAAGGAAAACTCCGAATGACCCGTCCTTGCTTTCTTTGTATCGTCTGTCTGGATGTTTTGTTGTCCCATTTTTGTATCATCAAACTGTCGGATGTTTTGCGTTCTTGTCACATCTTGTACTTTTTATATATAAAATATATGAGTGGCTGTGTGGTAAGTAGCTTGCCTATCAGCCACATGGTTCTGGGATCAGTCCCACTGCGTGGCACCTTGGGCAAGTGTCTTCTACTATAGCCTCGGGCCGACCAAAGCCTTATGAGTGGATTTGGTAGACGGAAACTGAAAGACGTTCGCCGTATATTTGTATATATATATATGTATGTATGTATGTATGTATGTATGTATGTATGTATGTGTGTGTATGTTTGTGTGTCCTCCCAACTTCGCTTGACAACCGATGTTGGTGTGTTTACAGCCCCGTAACTTAGCGGCTCGGCAAAAAGAGACTGATAGAATAAGTACTAGGCTTACAAAGAATAAGTCCTGGGATCGATTTGCTTGACTAAAAGGCGGTGCTCCAGCATGGCCACAGTCAAATGACTGAAACAAGTAAAAGAGTAAAAGAGTATATGTGTATATTTATATATATATACGCATATATATGTGTGTGTGTACATATATATGTGTGTATATATATATATATGTGTGTATATATATATACATATATATATGCATGTGTATATGCATGAATATAGTTATGTAGCTATGTATGTGTATAGGGAAGAAATATACCTATTCAGGAGGAGCTCTTTCACTGTAACTGTGCATGCCAACGCCTGTGTATTCGTCACCGTAAGTAGAAGCGTTTCTACTGCAAGCATTCGGTCCTTGGATATTCATACGGAATATAAGAAAACTGAATGAGAGAATACCACCTATTCTTCTAACATTCGAGAGAGGAATAAACCTTAAACCGAACACAAAATGTCGCGAGCTCTGTCCCATTCTTTTGTGATTACATCATTAAATACGAACACAGATAAACTAAATCATCACCACAAACCCCTGATATTAATGCCTGAACAAGGAATACTGGGTTGTTCATTGGTTACATAGTAAATACATAAACCAAGTAAGCAGGGTGCAGCAGCAAGATTGTGTGTGCAAGAAAACGAAATGTCAGCCGTTTCGTCAATAGTGTGAGAATAAAATGTAAGCCAGGTGATCCATGCGATATGCTGTAAGGGAAAATACCCAGTACCCACATAACTAATAGCAGCACCCACGACACAGTAATGCAAGTAACGCCAGTGGCAGAGCTAAGGGCAAAACACTATCACCGCCTCATTAAAAGTGTTCCCTTCTTAATAACCTTCTTAACAACATCGAAACATGTAAAAACTACTACTTCATGAATTTTGACTTCCATTAATCTCTAAATTACAGAACTTTCACCGACTGCCTTTCTTTATTTCTTTCTGTATCTGTTTGTCTCTCTTTCTCTCCCTCTCCCACTCCCCATATATATATATACATACATACATATTGTATATACATTATATATACATATACGCATATATATATA
>NC_068989.1:53884927-53886065 GCF_001194135.2 Octopus bimaculoides
TTGTGTAATTTTTATGTTGTCGTGTTTGTTTTTGTCCTTGTTCTGTACGTTCATTAGCTATTCCCAGTGCTGGCGCCACCGAAAGTGAATAATATCAACGTTAAAAATGCGAAATTGTAAGGATCTTTTGGATGTTGACTGATAATAAATTAACTAAGTTATTTTAACATAAGTTAAAATAATAATAATAATCATAATAATAATGACGATGATGATGATGATGATGATGATGATGATGATGATGATGATGATGATGATGATGATGATGATGATGATAATGATGAGGATGATGATGATGATGATGATGATGATGATGATGATGATGATGGTTATGATGTTGGTAATAAGGACAGTAATAAACGAATGAAGAAAAATATATAGTGCGTGTGCTTATTTGGCAAAAAGAAAATGACCGTCCTGAAATATAACAATTTCTGTTTCAACACTTGATTTCACATCTGTCTTATGTATGTATGTATGTATGTATGTATGTATGTATGTATGTATGTATGTATGTATGTACTACGTATGTACGTATGCTTCTATGCATGAATATGCATATCAATATATATACAGAAGCATATGTGTTTGTTTATATGTGTGTGTGAGAGAGAGAGAGAGAGCGAAAGAACGTGTCTTGTTTGCTTGTCGATGTGGCAGAAGGTTAAATCTTCAACATATATATATATATACCAACTTATAGAAATATGTACACACACACACTGACATACACGCACGCACTGACTTACACACACACTCATATATATGTATATATGCGTGTATGTATACATGCCCATGTATACCCACATACGCAGACTCCTATATATATATATATATATATATATATATATACTAAACGTGTGTATGTATGTGTATTTGTGTGTGTGTTTGTATGTGTGCGTGTGTTTGTATGTGTGCGTGTGTGTGTGTGTGTGTATGTGTGTGTGTGTGTGTGTGTGTGTCCGTGCGTGTGTGTGTGTGTGTTTGGAAACCTAGGCCAATGCGTTTCTCTCTCGATATCATTATGCGTGTTAGTTCATCTAACCTCTACAGAATACCAGACAAGAATTATTAAGACAAGATGTGGAATGGAAATATGAGAGTGACTTACTGATTTGAAAATTATATATATATATAT
>NC_068989.1:53886805-53887667 GCF_001194135.2 Octopus bimaculoides
TATATATATGTGTGTGTGTGTGTGTGTGTGTGTGTGTGTGTGTGTGTGTGCATACATACATACATACATGCTCAGTGCTTAAATACTAATTTGAGAAATTTGGGCTCTCAAAGGAGAGAGTTGATTCGAAGATCCAAGCCATCACTGGAACTGAAAATATCTGTAAAACTTCCCAGAAGTTTATCATTTAAGTATGAGCATGTCAGATATGCAAGCCCTAGCTGTGAGAAGGCAGACATAAAACAAATCATACAAATCTCCACGTATACATATGTGCCTACATATATACACACATATATACATGCATACATGGGTACATACAATGATACATATATACTTAAATACATGGATAGAAACATACATACATGCATACATACACATGCATATAAATACATACATACACACGCATATACACACACACACGCATCCACACACACAAACAAACAAATACATGAAAATACGAACGGCGACACAACAGGGGCTTTGACCGATGAGACTTTACGAGACCGTGAAACGCTTACAACGTGACTCTACTTTCGCTTTAGTAATACGTATTGTTAAATCCTCTCGTCCTTTCGGTGTCGACAAAATAATTACCAGTTAAATACTGAAGTCAATGTACTCGACCAAGATCCCCCACCACCTAAAATTTTAGTCTACCTACATTAAAAAAGAATTATTCTCAATTTCAGTTTCGTATTGATTGTCATTATCTGTACGTATCTTTCGCTTGCTTTGATACCTTTTCCGTGTCTCTAGCTTTACATTACTCTCGCTTTCTCTCTGTCTCTGAATACACACACACACACACACACACACACACACACACACACACACACACACACACACACACACACACACA
>NC_068989.1:53888075-53892564 GCF_001194135.2 Octopus bimaculoides
TATATATATATATATATATATATATATGGGAGAATGTACGAAAAAAAAAAAACAACAGACGAGGACAGGTGGTGTAAACAATAAAAGGATATATTAGTTTGATGCTCGGGAATACAGAAAGTTTTTAACGTTTCGAGCTACGCTCTTCAACAGAAAGAATACGGAGAAAACAAGGAGAAAAACACGGAGAAAAAAAAATTGAATGTTCTTTGGTCAACGATTAATCATGACGTCTGCGATAAATACACACATACACACACATTTATGTATGTATGTATATGTATGTGTGCGGGTGCGTCCCACCTCACCTCCACCTGAAAACCAGTGTTGATGTGTTTACGCCCCCGTGACTTAGCGGTTCGGCCTAAGAAAGAGATAGAAAAATCACCAGGCTTTAAAAGATAAGTACTCGGACCTGATTCGTTCAACTAAAAATTCTTCAAGGCGGTGCTACAGCATGGCCGCAGTCTAACGACGCGAAGCGAGTAGACGATAAAAAGATGAAATAACACACACACACACACACGTGCGCGCGCGTGCGCGTGTCGGCGCTTACGTAAGCGTGCGCATCAAATACGTGTTTCATCTGATCTCTCTTCTCCGTTCTATTTCAACTCCTGCCCATTATTACGGCTGCCATTTCTAATACCAGCACCGAACGCTACCACCGCCAACATGAACGATAACTCCACGGCTACTAATACTTCTACTACGAAACAGCTATAACAACAACAAAAACAACTACTACTACTACTACTACTACTACTAATACTACTACCATTACCACAACCTCCATCACTATCTGTACTGCTATACGCCCATACAATATGTCTATATATGTGTTTTTATACATATGTATATGTGTTTGCGTGCATATATATACATACAAACACGTATATACATATTTACATACATACATACATACATACATACATAGATAAATACATCCATCCATCCATTCATACATACATACATACATACATACATAAATTCTTCATTTCAGGTTTAAACAAAAGTAATTCCAACGAAAGTTGGTTCCTGTCAATTTAAACTTCATTCTCACTTCCTCCTTCCACACATATCATTTTTTACTCTAGGCAAGAGGCCCGAAATTTTTGGGAAGGAGGCCAGTCGGTTAGATTGATCCCAGTACGCAACTGTTGCTTAATTTATCAACCCCGAAAGGATGAAAGGCAAAGTCGACCTCGGCGGAATTTGAACTCAGAACGTAAAGCCAGACAAAATACCGCTAAGCATTTCGCCCGATGTGCCAACGTTTCCCATTTCTTTATTGCTCACGAGGGGCTAAACATAGAGGGGACAAACAAGGACAGACAAAGGGATTAAGTCGATTACATCGACCCCAGTGCTTAACTGGTACTTTATTTATCGACCCTGAAAGGATGACAGGCAAAGTCGACCTCGGTGGAATTTGAACTCAGAACATAAGGACAGACGAAATACCGCTAAGCATTTCGTCCGGCGTGCTAACGGTTCTGCCAGCTCACCGCCTTTCCTTCCAAACATATCGCAATACTCCAACTATTGTTACAAGGATTTATAGTCATAGCAGTAATGTAATGAGGACATATATATCTCCATATATTCATGTATTCATGGCGCAGTATCCTTTGCATTGTGAAATGACCAGGTCCGGTTAAAATTTGAGTTAAGATCTGAGTTACGGTTTGCGGTATGGGACAGGTTAGGGTTAAGGGTTAGGGTTAAGGTTTAGGATTATGTTTAGGGTTTAAGATTAGGGTAAGGGTTAGAGTTAGAGTGCATGCTAACATGTAAATGGCTAGACAGACCAAGCGCTAAAGTGGCACCTCATTTTGTAAGACGTATTAACAATTCTGCTATTTCTTCGCGTTCTTTAGGGTTCATATTACGTTCTGAATTCAAATCTAACCATTCCCCTCCTTATAATTCAATAATGGAGGTGCAGTATTAGTGAAATTGGTAGAGAATCGGGTCAAATACGACTAGGTAGTCTCTGCATTAGACATTCTTGATATTTTTCTATGCCCCACGCTCATAGAAATGATGAGAAATTTTCGCATCTCCACGAAAACAATGTAACGATTGACGACGGAAAGGTCAATTCTCTAATACACACACACACACACACACACACACACACACACACACACACACACACAGAGCAACACACACACGCACACACACACACTAACACACACGCATATGTGTGTGTGAGTGTGTAAGTGTGTGTGTGGGGGGGGGGTGTCTTAACCGTAATCAGTACTGCAGAATAATAAAGTCCTTGGTGTGCTCCAATAAACAAAAATAATTTTGAGACACTTGAAAAACAGGTAAGGATTCGCATCAGTAAAGGTATCCGGTTGTAAAAGAATGTCCTACATAACATATTTCTCAAACCCATGCAAGCATGGATAAAGGGACTTGAGACAAACCAATAAAACTTATTCTTATTTTGGAATGCGGTTTTTTAAAATAAAATAACTTTTTATTTTTTCGCACCCATTGAAAAGTCCATCATGCATTACCAAGAAGTTCCGGTATTTCATGATCGGAAGCCCTTCCGACAATAGTCGTTCGACCAGCTTGAAATAGGAACCAAATTTCTCTTAGATCACATGTTTATCTCCTAAAAGTTTTGGGTATACAGATATATATACCGAAAACTTTATTATTCCACAACATCAGATTTGGTACAATTAAACACATACAAACACACACGCATAAACACACACACATACAGATAGATATATAAATAGATAGATAGATAAATAGACAGACAGACAGATAGATAGATGGATAGATAGATAGATACATACATACATATATATACACATATATATATTTACATATATACACACACACGCACTTATATATATAATGAATTTATAATGGGTGAGAACAAAGATTTGTATCCAGTTTTATTTAGCAATTGATTACTTCTTTTCATTTATGCAACTACACATGTTTCTGCAACAAAAGAAAGAGACCTCGATATTATGCAAATCATGATAAGACTCGGAGCTTTATCATGGCTACTGAATAAGTGCCACATATTTTTACAGATATATATATGTATATATATATATGAACAATGCAGTTATATATATATATATATATAATTTAATAAACACAATGTATGTTTTTATGTGCTACGACTAGTTGCATGTGATGAGAGCATGCTAGACAATATTCTTTAACGTCTCCTGTCCTATGTGGGACTGGAATACATGTAATATGTTTGTATGATCACAAAACGAAAAATAAAACGTACAATATTTAATTGCTTTACTTTCTTTTTACTTTTTCCCAAACCTAGTGCAGCCTCCATTTCTTTTGGATTTTTAATATCCCTTGAGACTGATAAGAAAAAGGCCGAAGTCATCTTCCAGCTTGATACTCGGCCCAAAAATTCACAGCAGGGTATAAACTCCTCTAAAAATACTCAAAGACCAAATGATGGTAGTGGTTGTAGTGGTGTTATACCAGCTGACGGATTAAGTCTAACATACACCATGTTCTGAGTTTCCTGCTTTTATCTTTTCAGGAGTCGATAAAACAAAGTGCACTGACAGTCAAGTGCTGAGGTAGCTCTTAATCGACTGTAAACCACCCACAAAATGTATGCTTTTGTCTCGTCCTCCTCCGTCGTTCCTTTCACTAACAATCGAGGCCCCCATCATGGCTACCATCGTGGTCGCCATCGCAGTTCCTTTCATTTTTTGTGATCTATATTTTCCCTGCGATCACAAACCTTCTCACACTTCCTCCTTATTTTCCTCCTTATTTTAACCTCTTCCTTTACCTCATTCTCTCTCTCTCTCTCTCCTTCCCTCCCACTGGATACTCGCCGACGACTTCCCAGTCACCTTTCTTTCATTTTGCCGAGTAGAATTTCGGAAAGGTGAACATAAATACTTTCCCCCACATTTTATACACATCCGTAGAATACACACAACAACCATAACAACAACAACAACATCAACAGAAGCAGCAGCAGCTACGAGTAAATAAATAAGTATATCCAGAGATGAAACGCTGACATGCGTGCGCATGTGTACGCGCGCGCGCACACACACACACACGGACACTCATACATAGACACCTATCTATGTGAGTGCATGTATGTATATGCATATTATGGATGTATAATTTGTATGTGCACCTGTTGTACGCATATCTATGTGCGTGTATATATGTATGTATATAGATGTGTGTGTATAAACATCTTTTGCGCGTGTGAGTTATATACGCGCACACTCAACACAAGTACATAAATACAGATATATGCATACAGACACACAGTTTTATACATGCATATACATGTATACATTTATATATGTGTATATATGTATGTGTGTGTGCATTTGTATATGAGTATATATACATATATCTGTATATGTATTTATATGTATACATATATACATATACAGATATATGTATATATATATATATATATATATATATATATATATATATATATATATAT
>NC_068989.1:53892808-53896211 GCF_001194135.2 Octopus bimaculoides
ATATATATATATATATGAGTAAAAGCTCGATTTACTTGTAAACCACCTTTCCATCTTGTCTTTAATTTTTTCTTTGTTTTTGTCTTTCTCCATTTCCTCTCTCTCTCTTCATTACGCTTTCCTTCGAGCAAACACTGGCAACTTATTCCTTTAGCAAAGGTGCTTCGGTGACATTTTTCGGTTTACTTTCAAACGAAGACAACTTCCTTTGAAGATCCTGTCCGGACAAGCTGGATGGCATGCTGGGAAAATATTTAACCGTACCGCTTCTGTTTGATTAGTTGGCCTTGTATGGCGACGCGCACAATCCACAGGGTTCAACAAAATGCGCGCGCGCGTGTGAAACCCTATTTAAATGAAAGATGGCGGCGGTAGCGGTGGCAGCAGTGGTGGTGGTATTAGTGCTGGGGGTTGGAGGCAGTTGCGACTGTGGCGGCACTGACGTTGGAGTTGAGAGAGGTTGTGTTTAAACACAAAACAAAAGTAATCAACATTTGTGCGTATGAATGTATATAAACAAGTATATAGACATATGTGGATATATAGATACATGTGTGTATGTATGTGTGTGTGTGTGTGTGTGTGTGGGTATGTGTGTGTGTGTGTGTGTGTGTGTATGTGTGTGTGTGTGTGTGTGTGTAATCTTGTGTCTGTGCTCATATATGCGTGTGTACACATACACAAAAAGACAATTTTCTACTTGTACTTCCGGGTAGATGCGACTTCCTACCCAATACAGTTAAATATATCTTTGTTCTACCCTTATTTCAACATTGACATTTCTCTCCCTCTCCGCACCACTCTCTCTCTCTCTCTCTCTCGCTCTCTCTCTCTCTCTCTCTCTCTCTTTCTCTCTCTCTCTCTCTCTCTCTCTCTCTCTCTTTCTCTCCTCTCTTCTTCTTTCGTTCGCTCAATGCCTCTCTCAGTCTTTCTCGTGCTTTGTTTCTCTTTAATTCTTTTACACGGCTGAAGATGGAGAATTCTTTTATCCTTAAGCATACATATCTTTGCCAGTGGCTATGCATGCATATACATGCACACACACACACACACACACACACACACACACACACACACACACACACACACACACACACACACATATATATATATGTATATATATGTACACACACACACAAACATATATATGTATATGTATATATTCATACATATACATACACACATACATGCATATACGTATATATTTATTTATAGAATATAGCTCGTATAAAGTTGAGGAACTTATACAAATGTTAGATATGGTGTATTAGTATCAAATGACCCTCCGAGAGATGAATCTGTTTCCCAGTGTCTAGTAATTAATTGTTACATATTTATATATATTTGTGTTCAAGTATGTAAGGATGTATATTTGCTTGTATGTATAATGAACATATTCTCCTATGCATATGTGTGTGTACGATAGAAAAGTTTTTTTTTTTTTTATCAAAAGTTATCGAAAAATATTCATAAATCGTTCATTAATGCAATTCTAGCAGAAGGACAATATCAGACTGCTAAATATACAAATAGTAATCGTTCTCTTTATTACGTGTACCATTCTTATTAATAAAAATTTCCTTGATTTACTTCTTGTAATTGTAGTTTGGTAAATGTATAGGTTAAGGGTGTATATTTTTGGCATCATGGAAGGAAAATATCTCTCGGAATCTGAAGATTGTACAAAATGATACCTAGTGGCGGTAGTGAAAATAACCGACCGTGGAACAACACTACACGAAATCAATGACAGCGCTACTGTCTAGTTATTAGTTCTCTTAGAATTAGCGACGAAATCTCTCACTGATCACCACTGGACATTCGTCTAAATGTCTCTGAAGATGACCAGATTAGCAGCTTTAATCTTTGTGGGTTCTCAGCTGGTTTATTATGCCAATATTGACATAAAATCTACGGTTACTAGAGGACTCATACTAACACAATCAGGAGCAGGTCAGACACTTGTTTCCGTACAGCCCTCCATTCTTTAGTTTCTCTGATAATTTCTGATTCTGTGTACTGTGCTCCGAAGTATACAATACTACGTCGCAATGATCCATCTCGGGTAAAATGCTACCAAGTGGACGGTTCTAAATTATATTTTTTTCAAGGTCGTCCTGACTTCGTATCTCCAGTTCGGTACACCACGTGACCGAGAGCCAACTGCTTGTTCACCAAAGAAAATCTGTTCAGAGAACCTGAAGTCGCAGATTCTCACTCGTCTTTGGAAAAGAAAGGAATGGACACGTGAACTGTTTACCTGTCTATCTACCGAGAGCCATCTAGTTCTTCTCAGATGGCCAGTAAGTGAGATACCCTTACTTTTACAATGAAAGTCTGGTGACAGTGGCTGTAAAGAATTTCATCCGGAATGAATGAAGGATACGAGTGAGTAAACTGCACTTCGACAAAGGAGAGAATTACGCGGAAGATCCAAATAATCGCAATTCTTCTCGCATAATACTATAACTTCTACGAGCTTGGAACCACAAAAGCTGTGCTGTTTAAAACTCTACTTCCACTTAAAGAGACAGGGTACTCAGGACATTCTCGGTGAAAGTCCTTCACGGGTTTGATTTATCAAGACCTGTTAAATAAGAGCCACAACAAAACCACAAAACCCATGCTATTAAAATAATGATACTACTGTTTGCAAATGAATAAAATTTGTCCACCACAAGGTCCAGCACTTGTTGCAATGTTATGGCTTGTGTGTCTTCATAAAACTGAGAGTGACGCCAGTAGAGAGGAGGCTCCTAGTAGAACCTCCTATACTGGACAGATCATAAGATAGAGGCCAGACCCAGACAAATATGGACCACATCTTTCCGGAAGTAAGGAATGAGTTTGTTTAGGGCCTATATCCCTAGCAACAATAACGCAAAGATGCAGAAGTATCGATGAGAATCCAAAACTAACACAACCAGGCAGAAGAAGCCTTCGCTCAATGAACATCAAGACCATATATGAAAGTGAAAAGACGATACAGACCGGAATCGAGATTAGTGGAAAAACGGCGTAGACAGCCTATACTACAAAAGGAGCGAGAGCTTTAAGAAAGTAATGCTTATTTTGGAGATGCTTCAGTCAATGATAACAAATCGATTCCTAACTTTTAAAAGAGCTACCAATTAATATTTTATACAGGATGGTTAAATGTAAAAACAAATGCAATCACTATATAATACGTAAATACATACTAATGCAAACTAACAAACACACACATACACACACACACACACACACACACACACACACACACACACACACACACACACATATATATATTGGAAATAGGAGGCTGCATTTCATAGACAGACTCAAACTATTAATTAATCTCATATACGAAAGGATACAACACATAACTTTCATGAATAAAACTATATATATATATATATATATA
>NC_068989.1:53896756-53898025 GCF_001194135.2 Octopus bimaculoides
TATATATATATATATATATATATATATATATATGTATGTATATATATATACATTCATATCTATATATATATATTTAAATATACATATGTATCATAAACATTTTGTATTATATATATAATATATATGCGTATATGTATACAAGTGTATATATGTATCGTAAAATATGCATTTTAAACGACTCCAACTGTCATTCTTTACAACAGCATTAATACTTCGTGGAGTAACTGCAAAGTATAATAGTGACAGATTAGCTAATCTTTACTGTGATCGTGTCTACCATATGGAAATCGATAAAACCGCATATCATCAGTCCCTGGAGGGGAGAGTGATTGTGCTACTTATCGTTATTATTGTTTAGATTCCTTGTTGTTCCCGTCGTTATCTACTGAGAATTATAGATTTTCCCTATAATGATGTGTGTTGGCGGTGAGGAGGCTATGTGTACATACTTGTGTGTGTATATATATGTATATATATATATATATATATATATATATATATATATATATATATACATTTATATATGCGATTATTCATACATACGTATAGTTATATCATCTGGATATATGTATTATATATATATGTTTATACTTATTTATGTATATATACTACACACACACACACACACACACACACACACACACACATATATATATATATATATATATATATATATATTCATGTAGCTGAATATACCTGCATTTTTCTGTGAGTATGCATGTATTATGTAATGTAAATATATATAGTGTATAAAATGTATGTATGTGCGTATGTATGCATATACGTATGTATATGTACACATCTGCATCTACACATGTATATACGTAAGTATCTATCTATCTCTGCTTACATCTAGAAATGCCTATATATATACTTATATGTATACATATATACATATATACAGGTATATATATTTATATATATATACATATTTATGTATATATATATATATATATGACAGAAATAAATATATTTACATATATACTTACGTACGTGTGTGTGTGTATATATATATATAAATACATGCATATATATATATATATATATGTGTGTGTGTATGGATGTATGTGTGTATGCAAGAAATTTAGATATGTAAGTATAGAACGTTATATTCAAATTTTCAAATTTTCAACTTCATTTATTTCTGCCATACTAATACCTGTTTGGATCAGTAAATTAGGAAATGTATATATATATATATATATATATATATATATATATACATACACATACATACATACGTGCATACAACATACATACATACATACA
>NC_068989.1:53898035-53898695 GCF_001194135.2 Octopus bimaculoides
TATATATATATATATATATATATATATATATATATACAAATGTATGTGAATCTATTCATATTTGTTTATATAATTTCCTATGTGAGGATGCATGTACGTATGTATATCTGCGTATGTGTGCATGCTTGCGTAGATAAATGTTTGCGCATGTTTTTTTCTGTGTATACTTGCGTATATATTCATGACTTGGTACGTACGTTTACTTTAATTTTGAAATATTATTTACTTAACCTATGTAAAATCTAATATGTTTATTTCGGAATTAACATATTTCTATTGTATACACAGATACACTGACACGTACATATTTATGTAATACACACGGACACATACGCGCACGCAAGGACTTGCGTGCGCGCACACACACACATACTAACACACACACGCTCACGTACATGCTATCACATATACACATGCATATATATCAACCAATATGTACATGCAGAAACACATTTCTCTTTATCTCTGTCTGTCTCTCTATGTATGTATAGATATATATTTATATTTATACACACACACACACATATTTAGACATATACTTACATATACATTTGCAAATACATACACATATATACATAAACATATATACATAAACATATATATATATATATACATACATATATATATATATATATATATATATATATATATATATATATA
>NC_068989.1:53902303-53914206 GCF_001194135.2 Octopus bimaculoides
ATATATATATATATATATATATATATATATATATATATACATACATATATATGTGTGTGTGTGTGTGCGTGACAAAAGAAATGAATTAAGCTTGTCTGTTATTTCTACAATCTTTTTCTGTTAAGAGTAAGCATATTACAGTCAGGTACGCATTATGCACAACGTCCATTAGATTATCTAATATGTTACACACCTCTCAGCTAATCAGGTTTAACAAATAAACAAGTGAACAGGCTTGTTGATTAATCAAACAGACCTTCGGCATGTGTCCCCTGTGTGTGTGTGTATGTGCGCGCATGGTTGTGTAGGCCGTACGCATGATCGTTACAGGATGTACGAACGTACGAGACATTGGGAGAAATGTAGTAGAGTATCTTCAAGCTATATATGCGACCAGTTTAAGTCTACCACCAAGGCAGTTAATAGCGGAATTTATTTCAACTCGGAACGCAACAGCCCTGAATACGCTCCAAGGCATCCTGTCTGCCAGTACACGGCCCTTCATTTGGAAGAAATTGGAAGAAATACAGCTATAACAAATACTGACGCTCACACACACTCGTGACCGCACACATACATACATACAGACAGATACACACACACACATTACAATATATACACACACGTTGCATATACACGCATATACAAACACATAACCCATGAGAGGCACTTTGCGTAGTCGATCGATTTCCTGGAAATAATAGCCGAATTTCCCTTAAATCTCACGCCCTACGTTCTTTAATAAAGGGAAGACTCATTCAATATTTTGCACACCAATATTCTAATATAAATTCGGGGTGGTCACAGTTGGAATAGGTTTGATCACAGGCCTACTCGATCACAACTACCACTGTAATTAAAATCTTTAAATTACAGTTGTACCACAGTTAATTAGTGCAATGTTAAATCATTATACTGTGGTATAAAAAGCGTCGAGCTGGCAGAAACGTTAGCATGCCGTACCAAATGCTTAACGGTATTTGGTCCGTCTTTAGGTTCTGAATTCAAATTCTACCGAGGTCAATTTTATCTTTCATCCTTTCGGGGGTCGATAAATTAAGTACCAGTCTCATACTGGGGTCGATCTATTCGACTGGCTCCCTCCCCCAAAATTTCGGGCCTTTGTGCCTAGAGTAGAAAAGATTATACTGTGGTATAAAATGCATCGAGCTGGCAGAATCGTTAGCCTGCCGCGCAAAATGCCTAGCAATATTTCACCTGTTTCCAGGTTCTGAGTTCAAATTCCGTCGCGGTCGACTTTATCTTTCATTCTTTCAGGGTCGGTAAATTAAGTACCAGTGAAACACTGAGGTTTATGTAATCGACTAGTCCTCTCCACTTGTGCCTTTAGTAGAGAGAATTATATTGTGGTATAAAAGGCGTTGAGCTGGCAGAATCGTTAGCACGCCGGGAAAAATGCTTGGCCGTATTTTGTCCGTCATCACGTTCTGAGTTCAAATTCCGTCGAGGTCGACTTCGCCTTTCATCCTTTTCGGGGTCGATGTAATTCACTAGACCCCTCCCCCAAATGTCAGGCCTTGTGCCTCTAAGGAAAAAAAAAGAGAAAAAGGATATGGCGGTTTCGATTTACAGCGAGGTAGATGGGGCCGATTAAGTGGTCACTGATACAACTCATGCAGGACTGATCGTGGATTTTGTTTACTTTTCTTTTATATATTTCAGTCATTAGTCTGCGGTCATGCTGGGGCAAGGCCTTAAAGGGTTTTAGTCGAAAAAAATCGCCCCCCAGTGTTTATTATGTTTTTAGACAGTCCGGTACTTATACTGTCGGTCACTTCTGCCGAAATCCCCAATTCGTGGTAACTCAAACAAACCAACACTGGTGGTAAAGGAGTGGGGAACAAACAAAAAAGACATGCACACGTACATATAGTAATACAAGCAGCAATGGGACTCGAGCCCATATCCCTCAAAGACTCCGGCTGATTGTTTTACCATCAAGCCAAACTGCCCGCTGATAAATTCATCTGCCGAATTAGGCGCTAAATACTTAAGCTTTACAGAACAACCATGTGTGTATAAATGTGAGCGTACAAATATTTATTTCTTTAATTAGAGACGTCGAAATGTGTATTGTACGATACAAATAAGAATATGTTATTTTTCTAACGAAGACTTGCTGTTAGAAAAGCAGAAATACTGGGTAAATCACCCTTACAAGGCCTACATACATAAACGATTGAGTTAACAAACGAATAAACGTAGACCTGCACATATTTGGTTGAAGTTAAATGTATTGATATTTAATAACAATTTATTCAACTCCGAACATGCACGAAATTTTATAACTAATCTGCAGCTGAACGAAAGTACTATTAAATGTGTAAGTGTAAGCGAGTGTGTGCGTGTATGCGCGCGTGTGCGTGTGCATGCGCGTATGTCAAAGACCAGAACCTATTGTGTGAGTGTGTTTGTGCATGCACATATGTCAACGACCAGAACCTATATGAAAAAAAAATGCGAGTAAAGCGTTCTGTAAATTCTTTCCAGCTTCGTTTTATATAACCATTTATGTTTTACATGCGTAGCGATGCATGAACGCCATTCCACCCTTTTCATTCTTCATTGAAATCAATGAAGATTTATTCTGCTATTCCGAGATAAAAGAGTCAAAAAACTGACGCAGTTAGGTTTGGCTGAAATGAACAAATACTGAGTAATTCCATAACGAATGTTTCAAGGAACTTAACATATTTTCATTTAGTGTTTTATTTACACTATATTTCGATCAGTGGAGACGCAATAGCCCAGTGGTTAGGGCACCGGACTCGCGGTCATAGGATCACGGTTTCGATTCCGAGACCGGGCGTTGTGAGTGTTTATTGAGCGAAAACACCTATAGCTCCACGAGGCTCCGGCAGGGGATGGTGGCGAACCCTGCTGTACTCTTTCACCACAACTTTCTCTCTCTCTTACTTCCTGCTTCTTTTATGACTGTAATTCAAAGGGCCAGGCTTGTCACACTGAATATCCCCGAGAACTACGTTAAGGGTACACGGGTCTGTGGAGTGCTCAGCCACTTGCACGTTAATTTCACGAGCAGGCTGTTCGTTGATCGGATCAACTGGAACCCTCGACGTCGTAAGCGACGGAGTGCCAACAACAACAACATTTCGATCAGTATATTGTACGGGCATCTTTTTAAACAAGTTCACGGGGAAATCTAATAATTCAATTACAATCCTCATCCCGAAGTGTAATAGCTGGTAAAAGACCGATATAGCATTTCAGAAAGTAACTTCTATGGGAACAGTTGAGAAATCTTCATGTTATAAAACGAGGTGATTCAGGATATATTTAATTAGATTCTTAGCTGCCCAGGTCATGATTTCAAATCAGCTTCTGGTGTTTTGTTACGCATCTGGTCACGACATTTCTATTATTAAATAAATCAGTTCAAGTACTTTATTGAAATCATCTTATTGAGAGGTCAAAGCTCCGGCACCACGGACATGGAATAAGAATATCGCAGGAAAGAATCGCAAAACGGATTTTTCAAGCCAGGCCAACCGGCAGGAGTCCAAGTGGTAGACCAAGAACGAAATGGTTAGATATGCTAACCTATGGATGCTATCCATATTCTCTCTAGGTCACGCTTGGGAATCCAATCGGAATTTCTAATGATGGTGGCTTATGATAGGGAAATATGGGGGAAGTGCCTGAGAACTCTATGTAAAGAAATAGTGGCCGAAGAAGATGGAAGGACGCCGCTTAGGTAGCTATTAGAAATAGGAGGTAAACAATAAGTAAACCATTTGTGGAGCGTTACTTGGAGTTGAGTATTGTCTTTCTTCATGGAGGAATTTTATCTCTCACTCATTTGGCGTTACAGTGTTGGAGCTAAGCAATTGATCATTAAAAGAGCCTTAGAGTCAAAGCAATCTCACAAGCTATGAAAGTCAAAACACAAAATGCTGATGAAATAAGGATAGAATTTTTCAATGTAATAACATTATGCTCGTTGCGATTCAAAGATGCCGAATAATTTGCGATGTAATGAATATCTGAAACACATTGCACATATTTCATAATAACAAAGATTTCTTATAACAACAACAACGACGACGACGAGGAGAAGAAGAAGAAGAAGAAGAAGAAGAAGAAGAAGAAGAAGAAGAAGAAGAAGAAGAAGAAGAAGAAGAAGAAGAAGAAGAAGAAGAAGAAATATAATCTAGTAAAGTACTAGAAAGTAAGAAATAAAAATGAACATGAATCTAGCGTCTGTATTCCGTTTGTGCTTGCACACACACACACACACACACACACACATATATATATACATATATAGTGGATTTTGTATGATGGCTTTCCTATCCGTAGCTGATGATGCAGAACCACATACTTTCAATGAATCAATGACGTCACTCATAGCGCAGTGATGGTTTTTCACATGTATTGTCTCTCAGGAGAATTTTCCTCCCGAGACATTTTCCGCAGCGAAGTGTCTTCTTATGACCTAAGGAACTCGAATGTGTTATATACAATATATTAAGTGTGTTGGCGGCAGCAGTGGCGCCAGGGTAATGATAGTGTCAGCAGCGGCCGCAGCGGGAGCGGGTGAGGTGTCGAAATCGTCGGTGGCAGTGTTGATGGTGTTGATAGTGGTTGTGATGTCGGCGGTGGTGATGATGATGCTGATCATGATAGTGGTGATAACTGGCGGTGGCAATCATGATGGTGTTGGTGGCGTTGGTGGTGGTAGTGGTGTCAGTGCTGATGGTGGTCGTAATGTTGATTTCGGTAGCGATGAAGATGATGGCGATGGTGGGTGTGATGGTAAGAGTGGTGGTAATAGTGATGGTTGATCATGGTACTGAAAATGAAGATTGTGATGATGGTGATGATGATGATGAGGAGGAGGATGATGATGAAAATGGTGCGACGATGTTAATACTAGTGTTAGTACTGAAGACGTTCGTAGTAATGATACTGGTGATAGTACTTGTAGAGACAGCAATGGTGGTGACAACGATGACAATGATGATGATGAGGAGGTGGAGGAGGAGGAGGAAGAGGAGCAGAAGCAGGAGGAAGTGGAAGTGGATAGTGATATTGGTGATGATGATGATGATGATTCTGATGGTGGCAGTGACGGCGGCGGCGGCGGCGGCGGTGGTGGTGGTGTTGGTGGTGGTGGTGGTGGTGGTGGCAGTGGTGGTGGTGGTGGTGATACTTAGTGGTATTACTTTGGGTCATTTGAGGTGATTGTGATTGACACCAGTAAAGTGATTTATCTGAATCATTGATCGTAGCTCGGTGACAATAAATCAGCGAAGGATATTTTCACTGGACATATTAACATAAACAACAACAACAACAACAACAACAACAACAACAACAATGACACTGGGACAATTTTGAACTGTATTGGTGGTGCTCTAATAGTACAGGTCACAGTGAAGTCTCACCACTTAGTAGTTAGGGTATTCGGTTCTCGATCGCAAGGTCCTGGGTTCAATTCGTGGCTACACGTCGTATCCTTGAGCAAGACTCTTTATTTCACGTTGCTCCGGTCCACTCACCTGGTGAAAATGAGTAGTACCGGCATTTCAAATGGGCCAGCTTTGTCACATTCTGTGTCACGCTGAATCTCCCTGAGAACTACGTTAAGGGTACGCATGTCTGCGAATTGTTCAGCCACATGTCCGTTAATTTCAAAAGCGAGCTGTTCAGTTGATCGGATCAACTGGAACCATTGTCGTTGTAGCCGACAGAGTGCCGGTACTGGTCACAGAGCATTGGTGGAATAGTGAAGCGGAGTGGTGGATTATGGTACCGTAAGATGTAATAGTACAATTTGAGGTCAGTCTGTAGAGCGGTGGTGGACAAGTGAAATGTGGTAGTATACGGATGTACGGCACAGTTTGTATGGCTGCACTATGATGTAAGCGTAGTGGTATAGGATGTTGTGAAGGCACATGGCTCAGTGGTTAGAGGGTTGGGGTCACAATCATGCGGTAGTGAGTTCGATTCCCGGACCGCGCTGTGTGCTATGTTCTTGTGCAAGGCATTTTATTTCACGTTGCTCCATTCATTCATCTGTAGAAATGAGTAGCGACGCAACTGGTGCCAAGCTGTATTGACCTTTGCTTTTACCTTGACGTGGAGAAGGGAGGTTGGTATGTATGAGCGAATACTGATCTTCCATAAACAACCTTACACTGACTTGTACCTGGGAGAGGAACTTTCTAGGTGCAATCTCATGGTCATTCGTGACCGAAGAGGTATTTTTTTTTATAGGATATTGTACGATTTGTTTCGTGGAAGTGGAGAGTAGTTAGTTGGCAGTATTGTATTGTGGTGCTATGTGGATGCATAGGTTTGTCTTGTAGTATAGGCTTTAAGGCAGCCGTGTAGTGATGTAGTGGGGAACTTGGTGCTATAGTATGTTATACAAAGTATGTTGTAGTCTGAATATAATACAGTTCGTAGAGCAACATTATAGTGGTGTGGTGATATCGATGAGGATGTAGTAAGTGATGTAGTGTGATGGTATAGTATGATGGTATAGGAGGTGGTTTAGAGAGTCGTGTTGTGGGATGGTGTTATATTATAATGTGGTGTTATAGTACAGTTAGTTCATAGAATAATAGTATAGGTCAGTTGTACACTATGGTGTTGTCTGTTAATATAGTATATTTGATAAGATAAGATGGAGTTTACGACCCAGGCGTAGCTGTGTGGTAAGAAGTTCGCCTTTTTATCACATGATTTCGGGTTCAGTCCCACTGCTTGGTTCCTTGAGCCAGTGAATTCTACTATAGCCCGTGTTCGACCAAAGCCATGTGAGTGGATGTGATAGACAAAAACCTGAAAAAAGTCCGTCATTTATATATATGTATATAAGTGTGTGTGTATTGATATATGTATGTGGGTGTATCTGTGTGTCTGCGTGCGTGCGTGTGCATGCGCATGTGCCTTTGTGTTTCTATTTGACATCTATACCCATTGATTTGTTTACGTCCCCTAATCCAGCAGTTTGGCAAAAATGATCGATGGAACAAATAAAGTTAATTACTGGGGTCGATTTGTTCAACTAACCCTCACCCCCACCACCAGCATGGCTGCAGTCCAATGACTGCAACAAGTAAAACACAAAGATTGAAAGATATAAATTGAGGTAGTTGTATGACGGTGGTGTATGGCTGTGAATGTAGTAGAGCGTCGTGCTGTATGGTGTAGAGCTTATAATAGGATGGTAGTGTGGGCTACTTGGTGTAAGGTGGGATGCATGGTAGTCATGTATCAGTGATGGCTGAGCTTGTTGTTGCTGTTTAACCCTTGGTCATCCCTGAGTGCGCAGATCTCTGATCAAATGTATTCCATTTTTAGAAATAATACATTTCTAAATCTCTCAGAGAGATTTATGCAGTAGTGATACGATGAAGTAGTTGACTCAGAAACATGTCTCTGGATGTAGGCTTAGCTGGGTGGAGGTGCTTGTCCCCCCCCCCCTTGTAAACATAAGAACACAGGAAATGTTTCAAGGCCGACAGGAAGCGGTGCAGTTCTCGGGGATATTCAGCGTGACACAGAGTGTGACAAGGCTGGCCCTTTGAAATACAGGTACAACAGAAACAGGAAGTAAGAGTGAGAGAAAGTTGTAGTGGAAGAGTACAGCAGGGTTCGCCATGAGCCCCTGCCGGAGATTTAGGTGTTTTCGCCCGGTCTGGGAATCGAAACCGCGATTCTATGACCGTGAGTCCGCTGCCCTAACCACTGGGCCATTGCACCTCCATACTTCAAATGTATTCCATTCCTAATCATTTTGTTAGTTTTTCCCCCCATTTTCCCCCTTTCTGTTGAGTAATTTCAGGGAGACTTGTCTGCTATTTTCAACAGGTCAAACGACAACGTATAGGTTCCCTCCTTCGTTCGCTGGCCGTGGTGGAGGTGTATGGAAGCGGTGTGGGAAGGTTGTAGACATTGATGGTAATGGCGGCAATAATGGATGAGAGCTAGATCACGTGGACACAGTTAATAGTCGTGAGTTCGATGGCGTTAGCATTGGTGGCAGTGGTGATGGTATTACAGTTGAAGGAGGAGGAAGATAGAAATGAGAGGTAGAGGTTGTTGGAAAGCGAAGGTGATTGGATGTCGGCCGAAGGTGAAGAGCCATAAAGAAACGAAACTAGATGTCGGCCGACAGTAAAGACAACGACCTGTCATAAAAGTGTCGCAATGACTAACAACAACAACAACAGCAACAACAACAACAACAACAACAACAACAGCAGCAGCAACAACAACAACAACAACAACAACAATAGTAGTAGTAGTTGTTGTTGTAGTAGCAACAACAATTATAATGACCATCAAGATGAGGACGACACGTTGATATAATGAAATGAGGTCGAGGACGGCGACGACGCGGACAAGAATAATGAGGATGATGACAATAATGATGATGATGATGATGATGATGATGATGATGATGGTGGTGGTGATGTCAATAATAAAGAGAAAAGAAAAAAGAGCACACAATGATGTAGAGGAGAGAGGGGAAGCGGGGGGCGGGGGGCAAAGAGAAAGAGAGAGAGAGAGAGGAGAAAGGGGTCCTTAGAGCGCAGGGTGCGAGAGAAAGGAGACGAGGCAGAAGAGTGCAGAGACGACATCGAATAAATAAAACAAACAAATAAATATACAAATAAATAAATAAATAAATAAATACATAAATAAAATAAAGGGACGACGTTGCATTAAATAGAAGGCTTTTCACAACCACCGGAAGAATATCTTCCATAAACGAACGACCATCTACGCAGTAGTAGTAGTAGTAGTAGCAGTAGTAGTAGGCGCAGGAAGGAAATGCGAGATCTGAGAGTACGAGGAATATTTAGATGTCTTTCTGTCTGTCTGTCTGTCTCATTGTCTGTGTGTGTGTATCTATTTTCTCTTTCTCTCTGAACATTGCAAAAAATCGATAAATAGTTCCCTTTTACCAAAACACCTATAATCCCCCAGTAAAATCATTTTGCTTTGTTCTCTCCCTTTGCGGTAGCTCTTCTGTTTTTTTTTTGTTTTTTTTTTATCATCTTTACCTATTTTTATTATTATTTCTTATTTTTGTATTATTTTCTCCTTGTATATATATATATTTTTTTTCTGTTTCCTTTATCGCTTCTAATGCTATTTTAACGGATTCTGCTTTTCAACATTCCATTTACAAAATGGAGAGTTTTGTGACGACGGTGATGATGGCGGTGGCTCTGGCTGTGGTGGTAGGGAGAGCAGTCATTGGTCTAGATCCTGCTGCTATCACTGTTTTGATTATTACCTTTCTGTATAGTTGTCGTCGGTGGTGGTGTTCTTTCTTTACTCTTTTTATTGTTGTTGTCTTTTGACCACAGCTCAACCGATCTGAACGAGGATTCCTATTTATGATCAAAGACGTTCTAGTCAAAGCCATAACGCCGCTCATTCATTTCTCTTCCTTTTTCAGACATAGTCTACCTCGGACAACATTATTTAATGTATCCTTCCATTTTTAAGACGTTGAAGTGCGATTTAAAAAAGAATTTACTAGTATTTGGGCAGGTTAAGTAATCTTAAAGAGACCATCCTCCCACTTACGGATGAAAAATAAATACAGAACGGTAAGAAGGTTCAACGATGTGGACCGTGGAAAACCCCATAAACAGAGGATTTCGCTAACTTTCAGTTGTGCATGTCAACCCCGACAGGGGTGCTGTGGATTGAAATAAGAACAATTCCAATGTTTTGTTGCTTTGAAGATCAGAGAATGATTACATAAATATTGGTTTCAAATTTTAGCAGAAGGTAAACAGTTTTCGGGAAGTCAGTTACATCGACCGCAGTACGCAACTGGTATTTATTTTATCGACCGCGAAAGGATGAAAAGCAAAGTCGACCTCGGTAGAATTTGAACTCGGAACGTGCAGACAGACGATATGCCGCTAAGCATTTTGCAATGACTACATAAATATTAAGTTTCCAGTAGTGTCCCATCGATCCAATATAGTTTAAAGACGAACTGGCCGAGTTGTTAGGCTGTTAGACAGAACGCGTTGAAGTCTTTGTTCCGATTCCGTATTCGCTGAGTTCAAATCGCGCTAAAGTCATATTGAATTTTCATCATTTTGAGATCGATAAAAAGATCGCCAATCCGACCAGGTGAATGACGGAAGTGTCTTGAAGGCCAGACCGGATGCCTTGCGATATTTATTCCGTTTATTTTCTTGCATTTTAAGTTCAATTTTTTCCAGGGTCTATCTGGGTGATAGATATAATTCGTCGCTCGGTTTAACACCACCACCTGACAACTTGGGTACCTTTAGTGAAGATAACGTTGTTTTAAGCATTCGGGTCAGGTCTTCATTTGGAGGATAACTTCTCAGTAATCTTGGAGGTCTTACAACGGATCTTGAACACTGTCTACACATTTAAATTCAACTACTCTGACATCCGACTTATCTATGTTTTTCGTTGTACTCCTTGCATTCCATTTGCACGTGCTCTCTGTTAAAAGGCCATACGCAAGTGTTCTGGTTTGAGAACAACTTCTTTCATGCTTCCACTTGTCTCCAGGGCCCAGAGAAATAAAGGTTAATGGGCGCTTCTCTTCCTTCATTGACTAAGTGGCAATTTTTTTAAAAAACGTCTCATCTTATAGGTAGCAGATTCATCAGGGCATCGAGAAAAATGTATTGTGGTATTAGGTTACGGTTATTTATGTATTGAATTCAATTTCCGCTGAGGGCAATTTCGCACATCACCCGTCTGGGGAGGGGTGTTTATCACTTGTTAAGTACTATGGCTGATTTAACTGAGTAAGCCCTTTCCTTAGATTCGTGTTTCCCCACCCCACAATTGCTGGCCTTGTGCCACAATTTGAAACCAATATATACATGTGTGGATAGATAGATAGATAGATAGATAGATAGATAGATAGATAGATAGATAGATAGACCATCACCAATGATACCACCACTATTGCAGCTGCTACTACTGCTACTACCACTACAATTACTACTTAATCATCATCATCATCATCATCATCATCATCATCATCATCATCATCGCCATCGCTATCTGTTTCTTCTTTATCGTCATCACAGTCCATGGCACCGCTGACCTCGCCATTATCAGCACCACCATCATCACCACCACACGAAGTCCTTCATTGTGAATACATCATCCTCATTGAACACCCAACATCTCACCATTTTTCTGGCTCGTTCATTTACCCTTTAGACGTCCCATTATAAGCAAAAGCTAATTAAAACTGGTCTATCGAAATTTTTCTTTACAATTTTTTTTTTTAATTCAGTGTTATGTGTGGGTAGGGAGTTCACTAAATTTCCAAGGCTTGTACATTTTATAGAATCTAAGAAATACTTCCCTCTTCCGTATTCAATTACCAGTCGCTATAAAATTGTACCAATATGAAAGAATTTACCATTGCGATATTTTTTCAGAAACATAACCATTTCAAAATATGTAAACTATGGACAAAAAGCTCTCTGCCTAAACCTATTCTATTTCCATTTCTATACGTGAATGTGTGTACGAGAATGCGTGTACGCGTCTGTTTGCATCTATGTAAGCGGCTATGTATGTATTTATGTATGTATGTATGTATGTAGGTATGTATGTTATCAATCAGTTTTATTTCTGTATTTCTTGTCAATAGAGAAAGAGCCGGACTCTAGCATAGATTCAAAGCTCATTCATTGGAACTTTTATCAACATCATCTAGGTATTTGTGCATATATGTGTGTGTGCAGTATTTGGTGTTAGTGTATGCGCAGATTTGTATGTTTGTTATATGGATATGTATGTATGTATGCATGCATGTGTGTATGTATATGTATATATATATATGTATGTATGTATGTATGTAGGTATGTATGTTATCAATC
>NC_068989.1:53917114-53922098 GCF_001194135.2 Octopus bimaculoides
TATATCAAGTGTGAGAAAAGAAACTGAAGTTGAAACTTCGCTAATTGTTACTCTAAGTGCCTTGTAGCCGATTTGCGGACGATTATAGACGCATGAAACATAAAAATCTAGTACACAATAATCATTTATGGAAATGGCTCAGGATTTAATAAACTTGTATGTTTCACTAGGTGGGAGAACCAAATTCACAGCTACACAGTCATCTACTACGAAAGCGTTGATAACCTTCAAGTAACGGTTGCAGTATGTATATATATATATATATATATATATATCCTTATTTCTTTATTCTTTTACATGTTTCACTAATTTGACTGCGGCCATACCGGAGCAACAACTTGGAGGGATTTAAGTAGAAGAAATCAGCCCCAGAGGTTATACTTTAAGCCTAGTACTTATTCTATCGATCTTCATTGCCGAACCGCTAAGTTACAGGGACGTAAACACACTAACACCGGTTGTGGTGATGGAGTGGACAAACACAGGCACATCGACTCCAGTGCACAACTGGTACTTATTTTATCGACCCTGATAGGATGAAATGCACAGTCGACCTCGGCGGAATGTGAATTCAGAACTAAAGACGGACGAAATGCCGCTCAACACTTCGTCCGGAGTGCTAACGATTCATCCAACTCAACGTCTTAATACTTGTATATAAGCACATATATTAGCATACTTTAAAGTATCATGTCCGACGCACGTGTGTTTCTGGCAGCAGTATATTCTTTAATCTAGGAATATAGTTCAGTTCCGGCAGACACTAAAGGCGGGTTGAGATAAATATTGTTATTCACATTATCAGTGAAGCAAACAAGATAATCTGAATCCTCATATTCAGGTTGAGTCTGAATGAAGTTATATATAGGTTTACAAATAAGATTTTTAACAGTTTAAAGTAAGCTTACAGAATGAATCCGATAACATTTATGCTGAAATGTAATTTTTCAGGATCCATCCATCCAACTTTTCCGCCTGCAATCCCTTTGAAAGTTGTTGGGATAGAGTTCTCAGTCATCTTCTTACTAGGAAATAAATGCTATTCCATTTTTCATCTGGATCCCAGTGAGATTATGAATGTATTATCCAACCATCTCGTTATTAGGTCTCCTACTGGTTGGCTCAGCTTCAAGAATCCGTCATGCGATTCTTTCTAGCGACATCCTTATCACATGTCTATTATAAAAGCTGTAACCTCTCAACGTTGAGAAATATTGACTCTGCTTAGAGAGACTCCCTGATCTCCAAGCTATGCTTACTATCGAGTAACGTTACTCCAAAGATCCTTCCGAGGAGCCATATTTCAGTCGCTTATATTCGCGATCTTACCCTTCAGGACATCACCAGACAGTCTTAAACAAAAGCATGAAAACCAAAGAAGGTTGTAAAGGACACAGGTTCATGTGTCACATAGCTAGCTAGAGGCGATGGCCTCTTGGAGCTAATCCACGGCAGCATTCGTCCTATTTTGGGGACTGCCATGTTGGCTTGGCGATAACTATTAATTTCCAGTACCGCTGCCGTAGTCTCCTTTAAAGAGTCTTAGAAATATTAATATATCTATTAATGAGAAATAATTTATAAGTATATTATTTGTAAGCGGCAAAATTCTTAGCGACTTTTCATCTGTCTCTACGTTCTGTGGGTCTTTTGTAATGACTCATAAATAAACACACACTATTATTCAGTAAATTTGTACACCGTTTACAAACTTTATGCTTGGAATGACCTATTTGAAATACTATTGGAACTTACACACAAGGTACGAGAATCTTATATGTATACCATTCTACCTAAATAATGGAACTGCATATACAATATCTCTGCATATCTCACGTCAGTAAATTCTCACAATACAATGGGGTCACAAGAATAAAAAGGTATTGCAACAATGAAAGTGGTAGTAATTAAAATAACAGCAAAAATGGCCAATACAATAGCAACAGTGAAGACAGTAGCAACAGTAACAGTAAAGACAGATTGGTCACGGTTGGAACGGATTTTGGTCAAAAGCTTGATCGATTAGGGACTGATCTGCGATGAAACAACAACAACAACGACAACAATATGAAAACAGAAAAAAATCGATGACGGCAAGAAGAACAAAAATGCATAAGACAATGCACAAAAAGAAGAACAACAACAAAAAAACTGGTTATGTCAATGACAATAACAACAATAACAAGAACGACAGCGGGGCGCTGCATTCGTAAGTAAACACATAGAATAAAGATACGACGACGAAGATGACGCGACAGTAACAACAACAAAAACAATATCCTACCCACTCCCCCTGAACTAGCGTCACTACAATTGAGATCGTTATCATTCATGGACACCTCCATCACCACACTTATCATTACCACCGCCGCCAACAGCACCAATACTGCCGTAGCCATATTGGGCTTGATGTAATTGTACTTTCAACATGTTATAACCATACAACATGGAACCCCTTCTCCCCTATAACTTTCAAAGTGTGACGCCGATGCATACATATATCCCCTCACACACACATATACACATATACGTCCAGGTGTGGCTGTGTGGTAAGAAGTTTGCTTCCCAACCACATGGTTTCGGGTTCAGTCTCACTGCGTGACACCTTGGGCATGTGTCTTCTACTATAACCGTGGGCTGACTAAAGCCTTGTGAGTAGAGTTGGTAGACGGAAACTGAAAAACTCCCGTCGTATATATATATAGGCGTGTGTATGTCTTTGTGTCTGTGTTTCTTCGCTCATCACAGTGGCTCGGTAAAAGAGGCCGATAGACTAAGTACCAGGATTACAAAGAATAAGTCCGGGGCCGATGTCTTCGACTAAAAAGTGGTGCCTCATCATGGCTGCAATCAAATGACTGAAACAAGTAAAAGAATAATATATATCTCTTTTTTGCTTGTTTCAGTCATTTGACTGCGGCCATGCTGGAGCACCGCCTTTAGTCGAGGAAATCGACCCCAGGACATATTCTTTGTAAGCCTAGTACTTATTCTATGCTGAACCGCTAAGTTACGGGGACGTAAACACACCAGCATCGGTTGTCAAGCGATGGTGGGGGGACAAACACAGACACACAAACACACATACATATATATATATACATATATACGACGGGCTTCTTTCAGTTTCCGTCTACCAAATCCACTCACAAGGCTTTGGTCGGCCCGAGGCTATAGTAGAAGACACTTGCCCAAGGTGCCACGCAGTGGGACTGAACCGAGAACCATGTGGTTGGTAAGCAAGCTACTTACCACACAGCCACTCATGAATGTATGTACACACAATCAATATAACTGAAGAGTGGACAGACAATACAAAACCTTAATCTATATCTGTATGAGAATCGGAGAAGCAGTTGAACTTCTTGTTTCCTTTCGATTAAGCGTGTATGTGTGCACATACATCGTACATGCACGGACACGCCACGCATATACATACATACATACAAATATATATATATATATATATATATATATATATGTGTGTGTGTGTGTGTGTGTGTGTGTGTGTGTGTGTGTGTGTGTGTGTTCTATTTTACTATTATGCTAGTTTTTTTTTGTTTTGCTGATTTTTTTTTATTTTACCACCATGACCTCCACCATCATCGCTACCATCACACCACCACCGCATTCGTCAAATATAATCGAATATACTAAGAAAGGCCGTGTTCAGACGGACGTCTGACAACATATTGTATATACAACTGAAAACGATACTTTTTATAAAAAGAACGATAAAAGATTGTGAGACATTCACCTCTTTCACTAAAAGTCTGGTATAAACCATCAACCGAATCTAAGTGAAATAACTATAGAATCACAAACAAGATGCGACTAAACGAAAGAAAATTTAAACTGATGCATTTTGGAAAATAAGACTATGCTAAAACAATCATATTCTCTTCCTCCAGAGGAACCACTCACAACATCTAATAATATCAGAGACCTAGGAGTAAATCTCACCATTAAACGAAATCTGGTAAAATTCTTCAAGGGATACCAAATAAGCCACCCATACTTGAATACAACTCGCTCATCAAGAACTCATTACTTGATTCTCAGCTGGAATGCCCACATCAACAATAAAGTCGAATTAGCGTGTAAGATGAGCGCCTGGATCCAAAGAACCTTCCAGTCCAGAGAACAAGGTGTCATTATTCCTCTTTTCTTCTTCTTTCTACGCCCACACCTAGAATACTGCTGCTCCCTCTGGTCTTTCCACACAAAACAAAACATTTCGTAAACTGAATCGCCTCAAAGGGCGTTCATTAAAAAAATTAAGAGCATAAATAATCTCAATTATTGGCACAACCTTAAAGTATTGAAACTCTATTCTCTCTAGTGCCGCCGTGAGTGAAACATCATTTGCACAACGTGGAGAATATAACACCAGCATTGCCCAAACGACCTCAACATTAGTTTCAGAATTCCTCCACGGCTAGGACAACGTACCATACGTTCCCTCCAAAATTCAAGATCCCAACACAAATATTTATTCCCCTCAACAGGCCCTGACCTATTTAATATTGTCTTAAAACAAATCAAAGAGTAAAAATGTCCCATCACCGTTAAACGAAATTTGGAGAAATTCCTTCTAGAGATACCAAATAAGCCACATATATCTGGATACAATTCACTCAACAAGAACTCGCAACTTGAATAGGCCATGATACCACAAAACTTGACGTAAAAAGGATTTAACAAATCCTACAAGGTGGTGCTATTAATTTAGCCTGGGCGAATCTTTGGTCAAACATATCTAAGTTTAAGTTTAAGTTTATATATATATAAAAATACATATATATACATATGGGCGCACAAGCGTCTTGTGGTAAGAAGCTTGCTTCCCAACCACATGGTTCCGCGTTCAGCTCCACTGCTTAGCACCTTGGGCAAGGTGTATTCTACTATAGCCTCGGGCTGACCAAACCCTTGCGAGTGGGCTAGGTAGACGGAAACTGAATGAACTTCTTCATATATATAT
>NC_068989.1:53922425-53924320 GCF_001194135.2 Octopus bimaculoides
TATATATATATATATATATATGCGTGAGAGTGCACGTACATGCTTATGTATGCATTTATACTAGCATATACACATGTATAAGTAGTCAAATGAATTAACATGCAAACAGACATGCAGTGACACTCCCCCACGCACACGCATACACACACATGCACACATGCATACACACACATGCATACACACTCATGAATGTACATAAGGAGATATATGAAATATGTAAGCAGAAGGCAGAGTCTGTAAAAACGTGCTTGGGTGCCAGTTTATAGCAGTAGTGGGAAAGTGCAAGATTAAGTGACCTTTAGAAATGAGTCAAGATGCCAATTCATGCTTTTTTTTTTTTCAGGGGAACGACAAACAGTATCTAACATGGCGCCCATAACTCTGCTCTATTCTCACTGTGTACTTTTACAACAACCGGCATCTGAGAATATCCATCTCCCTTTCTCTATCTCACTCTATTTCATTAATCGAATGAAGCAAGTAATGACCCAATCGGTCCTCACCAACGATCTGGAAATAAACACGAACTCTCTCTCTCTCTGTCTCTCGCTCTCTCACACACACACGCACGCACACACTTACATATACTATCTCATATATAGTCTGCGATATACACACATATATATTACAAAAGAGAGCATTCACCATTCTATCTTTTATAACTGCCAACCCCGAAGAGTGTAGAGTTACATAATCGGACAGACACATAACATCCAGTTGGACTCCCCAGTGAGAAACCCATTGGTAAGATCAGCCGTAGTGGCTATATATGAACACTTCGAGTAATAATCGTAGTGTAAATCATACATAACTATCATTATATATATATCTGTATATGTATATATTATATATTTTTTCATAATTACGTACATGTATGAATATGTATGTATGCGTGTGTGTGTGTATATATATATATATATATCTATCTATATATATATATATATATATATATATATATATATATATATATATATATATATATATATATATGTATATGTGTGTGCATGTGTCTGCCTGAGTTTTTGTGTATAAGTATATATATATGCGCCTATGCATGTGAGTGCGTCTATGTATATTTATATAACCGTACACATCACTGTAGTTTAGATTAGGGCAGTTACCTGTCCGAATACATGCGCGTGTATGAGAGTGTTTGTGCATGTGTGTGTGTGTGAGTGTGTGCGTTTCACTTCTCCACCCATAGACATATAACATATCCCCTTTTCTCTGCACTCATATTCCCATATATCATGCGTATAAAATATGCCTTTGTGTGATATCTTCGAATGCTATTTCTAAACTCAAACGTATTTACCTCGGTCAAACATTCACCCTCAACTTTCTCCCATCCCATCTATTCTTCTGATCTAAGTCTGTAAACACTAATTCTTGAATGTACAGAAATTCTGTGTGCTCTTGCAGTGGCAACTACAAAGATTTCTTCGATATGGAAATCCAATATGGTAAAAAAAATATGTATATATAAAATAAAACAGAAAGTATAGAATAGAAAAATGAAAGCAATCTCCTAGTTCTTTCAAGTCGTATATTGATTTTTCATATTGGAAGTTACAAGGCCACATATTGTAAGATAAAGGAATAGAGCAGGCGACTAAATCGATATGAATTCACTGTATAATTGCTAAATATATTTATGGTGTGGCCTCTTGGTGTATAAAAGTTACTTAATTCGGTTTGCATGGCTTCGGCGATTTGAACTCATAGACGGAACATTACTAGTTGAAACATATATACATTGTATGAGTATGTGTGTGTGTGTGTGTGTGTGTGTATGTGTGCGCGCGTTTGTGTGCGTATGTATGTGTTTGGGTGTGTATTTGTGTGAGTGATTTTCAGGTGCCTCACTATCTCTCCCTCTCATATATATATATATA
>NC_068989.1:53924795-53927597 GCF_001194135.2 Octopus bimaculoides
TGTGTGTGTGTGTGTGTGTACATCTACAATAACCCCTCGACTATCGCGGGTGTTATGTCCCAACCCATCCACCCGCGAAGTAGAAACAGTACTGTATATTTTTTTTTTATTATTTTTATAATTTCTATATATTTATTTTATTATAGATACAAAACGACGCTACAGAGTAATCGACGCAAGCTTAGATAATAAACCGCGATAAGTGAACCGCGATAGTTGAATCGCAATATGGCGAAGGATTATTGTGCACAATCTATATTTTGCGTCATATGTATATTTATACATATCAACATATATTCCAGGCTACAATGATATAAGAATCTGTTTAGAGTTATAATTTATATAACATACACAACCATTGCTGCCATCCGCGAGCGCTTCTATCTCGGTTGTTTGTGCCGTTTGGGTATATCTTTATAGCTGCAAATATAGTGACAGACTTAGCCCCACCTCTCAGCACTCTCACCGTTAATCTAGTGGAATATCGAAGATGTCCTGAAATGAAGGCGATACAGTTGCACCACTACTCAGCCTGTTCTCATTTCAGCTGAAACGACTGGAGTATCGTGTAATTATATCCCTCACTTAAGAACGCAGCGTAGCTAGCCGGTTCAGAAATCGAAACTACTACCGTCTGATTCTGAGCTGAACAACCTAACCACTGGGCCTGTGTACATTCCTTTGTATTAACGTTATCATTGTAGAAAGGAGACTTCAGGAATTTATAATTATACGCATTTACGCAGGATAACATTCACAGAAACACTAGAAGGTATTTTACACATTATGTGCGCATACTAATGCGTCCTAAAGTGTTTAAGTAAACATAAGTGTATATGATACATCATATATTCATGCTCAAATATTCACGTACACACACATACTTGCATGTACACACATATATTTGTATATGGATATAGGGTTGTACATGAGTTCGTTCATAGACACACACACGTGTATGTGTATGATTCTGTAGGTGTGTTTGCTTAGAAATATGTACATCTCTAAATCACACACACCCTCATATATGTACTGGCATGCTTATATTCATATATAAGCATAAACAACATTAGCATATATACGTAAATTGATGCATATATGGCTATTTGTATTAATTCCTCTTTAGATAGATACAAATAATTGCATTCACCAACATGCGCACGTGCACATACTTAATACGACATGAACAAATCAAAATACACACATACCATGCATACACATATATATACTCACATGCACGCGCACATGCAAGCATTCACTTAAAGCTCAACGGAAGATAAACAACGGAATCCGTAAAGCGGTGACACAGGCATGCGTAGACATGGAGGCAACGAGTACGCTATAAGACAGTGACAGAGTCTCTACGTTGTCGCTTGACCTGCTAAACATAGCAACTAAGTCTACTTGAAATTATTCTGTTGCCTTCAATAAAAGAACAAATTAGATAATATCATTTTAATTAAAGTCAAGATGGTCATGTCTAGATTGCGTTTGATCGTAGAATACTTGCCAGGAATCATACAAATAAGCTCTTAAACAGAATGGACGAATCTGAAAAACCAAAAAAAGATATCATGGCCACGGTTGAATTTTATTTGCCCTTTGGTCTGATAAACCAGGATAGATTTAGGACTACACGACAGCAAACTCCAAGAAACAGTCGCCAAATCTCCCATAAGCCATACTGGAACGCAGGCTGGATGGTGATATCTGGACTGCTTTTGACCATAAGTTTGCCAGCCCAGGGCTGATGTGGAACTAAACAAACAACAACAGTCACAGCAACACACATGTACACACAGGCGTATACGTATGAATTAATAAGAAATGTGAGTGTCTGCGCATGTGTGACTGTGTGTTTAACAATACAATTTTCGTGATAATTCTGTGATAGAGCGTTTGTCTATAAAACATAATAAAAACAAAGTAAAGTAATCCAACAGCCTCGAAGTGAAACTCTTCACTTCCGGTGCCTACAGGATGGCAGCCGTGCTGTTGGTTGTTAGACGGTTTGGGCCCCCTAGCGGGCAGCGATAGCTTTACAATAACTCTAAATCCTAGACAAACATGAAAACTAACTTTGCCATTAAGTTGCTGTCAACTTTGATACCCTTAGCGTCATTTGATTGCTCATAGGGGTCGCTGTAAGCGATCCGACAATGGCGGAAGAAGAGGCAGTTAGTTATGAGGAAAGTTAATCCCCACACATACACACATGCACTCTCACACACACATATACACACATATACATGCGCGCAAACTCTCATACACGCAGGAGAGCCAGCAGAGCCATATGTGTGTATGTGCCTATACATGTATGTATATTTATACGTCCACGCGTGTATGCGCGTTTATAACTATTCATATATATATGCGGATGCGTGTGTGTATTATATATCTCTGTTCTCCCGTCTGTTACTCTCTCTCCTCTCACTCTTTCTCTCTCACGCTCTCTCTATCTCTCTCTCTCTCTCTCTCTCTCTCTCTCTCTCTCTCTCTCTCTCTGACTCACTCTTCATATATACACACACACACACAAATATGTACGTATATGTGTATGTATGTGTATATACATATATACATATACGTATATATATGTATAAACAAATACACACACATACACACACACACTCTCTTTCTCACACACATATATACATATATGCATATGTGTATGTGTGTTTGTGCACATAACATATGCACAAATTGATACATAGATATACGTACATAAATATATATTTGCAATTTTTATATCTATCTACTCTCATATATACGTATACATATATATATATATATATATATATA
>NC_068989.1:53927637-53929670 GCF_001194135.2 Octopus bimaculoides
ATATAAGGAGCCCCACCCCCGTCGTATTTATACTTGTATATTCCTATTTGTATAATTCTATTTGTATATACCTCTCTCTGCACACACACACGAATATGTACACTCACACATACATACATACATACATACATACATACATACATACATACATACATAGTGATTTGACCGATTCCCCTGTATCTGACGAGGAATGTTACAGGTATCTAGGGGTGGATGAAAATATATCTTACAGTGGCACCAGTAACCAAACACGTGAAGCTAAAGAATATTACAGCCTAATAAATAAAATTTGGACCTTAGAACTCTCTGCTTTCACTAAAACAGTGGCCCACAATGTGTTTGCAGAGGCAGTACTCATACTAACATTTGGGCTGCTTGATTGGACGCTTGATGAGATCTGAGCCATTGATGTGAAAACGCGAAAAATACTAACTAGCGCACATAATTTCCACATAAACAGTATTGTAGACCACCCCTCCCTAAAGCGAAAACAAGGCGGAAGAGGCTTAACATCGATCCAAAATGTCTTTGAATGTCGCATCATATACCTTCGGCAACATCTTTTAACCACCAAGTGTCGAAGTTCATCCCTTGACCAAGTTTGCATACATGAGGCTGATAACATCATAAGACTTAGAAGGCAGCTCCTTGAGCAACACTCTTTGTCTGATAACCTAGAATACATGCCCAAAGAAGTCGCACGACTCTACCGCAACGTATCATCAGATAAAAAGATGAGCCTATATGAGAAGACTATGCATGGATATGTTAGTAGAAAGTTCCGTGATGATAGTAACATCGAACAACAAAGCATTTTATCATGGACCTATAGCCGGATTACTACCTCCTAGTTCGAAGGTAATAATGCGTTTGCAATCTAGGAACAGGCAACCAAGGACCTGATGCATAAAAGGGATAGAGATGCAGGTAAAACCGTGAAGTGTGACAACCGACGCAAACTTTGTGGAATTCACACTGAAGATATCACCCACATCATAAGCAGTTGTCCGAAAATATCATTACGGTATTATCTACCGATGAGACATGATGTTGTAGCTAGGGCACTCTATAAGGAAATTTGTCGGAAGGATAATCCGGAGGACAAAGAAATAAGAGCCCACAATATGGTAGAAGCCATAGCCACTTCTAATAAAAAGGAATACTGGTGGAATGTTCCAGAGAAGACCTCAATAAAATGTAAGCACAACAGTCCTGATATAATGATTTGAGATTTAGAAGAGAAACTGTGCACATTTGTGGAAACATAAAGCTGAAGATCAGTGAAAAAGAGAACACCTACGCTGAACTATTGAGAAATCTACAGTTACTGTATCCAGATTACAAGTTCAGATTTATACCTGTAGTTATTGGGGCCCTCGGATGTGTTACACACTGCCTAAATACCAATCTTAAGAAACTAGGCTTCTCAAAACCAGAAAGGAGAAAGTTAATTCGAAGACTACAGATCCAATCCATCACTGAAATTGTAAAAATCTGTACAACTATCCAAGTTTATCATTTAAACAAGTATGAGCAATTCTAGATATGCAATTATATGCATGTGAATACATACATAAAACATACAAATCAGCACATGCATACATACTTACATACATGCATACATACATACATACATACATACATACATACATACATACATTCATACAACGATATCAAAAATGAAGCATCATTTTATAAGCGGATATATAGATATACATTTCAGACAAACACAAACACACACATACACACACACAGAAGCAATCGCACACCTACACATACACATACAGACGACGAAAAGTTAACATTTAATAGCTTCACTGACTCCAGTATAAATTGAACACACATCCTCTGTATTCCCGGGTGAGCTATCAACTAGTTGGCAGACAATTGATAATATGTAAACGGATGTAATTGACTTGACTGCTTGATTTAACTGACATGCAATCTGTTACCAAATTGTGACCCTAATATTTTGGATATACATAAATAGTCCGCAAGCGACATACAGATATATATATATATATATATATATA
>NC_068989.1:53930479-53936010 GCF_001194135.2 Octopus bimaculoides
GTGTGTGTGTGTGTGTGTGTGTGTGTGTGTGTGCTCGTTTCAGTTTCCGTGTACTGAATCCACTCACAAGTCTTCGGTCGGCTTGAGTCTATAGTACAAGACACTCACTCAGCGTGTCACGTAGTGGCACTAAACGTGGAACCATGTGGTTGAGAAGCAAGCTTCTCATCACATTATAACATATTATATTATATTATATTATATTATAGTATAGTATAGTATAGTATTGTATAGTATATGTTCTTTAGGCTGCGAGCAGGTACAAAAATTGACCCATAAAACGAAGTGCTTAGTGGTAATTCGTATTCTGCGAGGAGCAATTTTGCCTTTCGACTTCGATAGTCGTTATCAAAAAACTCCCTTTCACATCCTTCCCCATAAAATGTTAGGACATTATCTAGAGTAGAAATAATTATTATACAACGTCTTTGTGAGTCATTCTGAAGTTAATTTTCGTAATCCACCTTAAATAAAGCCAGAAAAGAACATATTTGACAATTCATAAAATTAATGCTGTGTTTGTAGTTTCATATATATGTATATGTATATATATATATTAGCCAGAAATTTCTGTGGTTACATTTTCAATCTCCATCGTACTCTTTTAAAATTAATGTAGTTATATCAAAAAGTCTATTTGCCCATCTCTCTACGAAATATTTATAAACAAAAATAATTATATCAAAATTATTCAGAACCTGTAGAACATTGGATGAAATACTTCAGTTCTTTACCTTCTGTATTCAGATACTGCTGAGGTCAACTTTCCCTTATATTATTTCAGAGAATATAATATTCATGAAGTGGATTGACGCTCGCAGCCATTGTAAGAATGGTATTAGATTCGAATGGTGTAGAATCAAGCGACTGATATTCTTTTCTACTCTAAGCACAAGACCCGAAATTTTGGGGGAGGAGCCAGTCGATTAGATCGACCCCAGTACGCAACTGGTACTTAATTTATCGAACCCGAAATGATGAAAGGCAGAGTAGACATCGGCGGAATTTGAACTCAGAACACAAAGACAGACGAAATTCCGCTAAGCATTTCAGCCGACATGTTAACGATTCTGTCAGCTCGCCGCCTTCAATCGGCTGATATTTGTAGACCACATGGTGCCTGTTGGCTCACCAGAAATTGCACTAAATGGGTTCGATACTGAGTTCTACAAGTCTTTGAGTTGAGAATCAGTATTGCGAAGACTGGGACTTCGTTCCTCTCAAGAAAGTTTTCCCAGTCCACTATACATATCAGGGGGACATCTCTGAAGCAAGGGGCCAATTTCACGAATGATAAGCTGCAGGAAGCCGAACTGGGTGTTAGAATTGCTGGTGCTAGCACAGTAATGCTCTAGCTCTAGCGTCCAATCCTCAGAAGAGGTTGATACATGAAATTTAAAATGCAGCCTTTTCACACTGTTTTATGCTGATTCTAACAGAGAATTTCATTAAGGGTACATCTGTCTGGGTGGAGGCGCAATGGCCCAGTGGTTAGGGCAGCGGACTCGCGGTCACAGGATCGCGGTTTCGATTCTCAGACCGGGTGTTGTGAGAGTTTATTGAGCGAAAACACCTAAAGTTCCACGAGGCTCCGGCAGGGGATGGTGGCGAACCCTGCTGTACTCTTCCACCACAACTTTCTCTCACTCTTACTTCCTGTTTCTGTTGTGCCTGTAATTCAAAGGGTCAGCCTTGTCACACTGTGTCACGCTGAATATCCCCGAGAACTACGTTAAAGGTACATGTGTCTGTGGAGTGCTCAGCCACTTGCACGTCAATTTCACGAGCAGGCTGTTCCGTTGATCGGATCAACTGGAACCCTCGACGTCGTAAGCGACGGAGTGCCAGCATACATACATCTGTCTGCGGAATACCCAACCGCACACATGTTAACTCAATGAGCTTGGTAGGTTTGCTTATCGAGTCCAACAATTCGATACTACTACTCATTTTTTAAAAGCGCGTTATTTATTCTATTGATGACTTTTTACCGAAGCGCTAGATTACGAGTACGCAAACAAATCAACATCAATTATCAAGCGGTCGTTAAGGATAATCACAACGACACACACGCGCGCAAGTATATGTATATGTATATGTATATACAACAAGCAGGTATATTAGTTTGACGCTCATGAAAATGAAAGTGTCTTTTACGTTTCGAACCTACGCTCTTCCTCATAAAGGAATAAAAGAGAATAAACAGAGAATGAAAAGAAAACTTGTAGATTTAACGGTCAAGCTTGGCGAATGATTAGAAGAAATGATTGAAAGGAGTTGAAAGATAGGGAGATAATAATATACTGGTGATCCTAAATGAATGTGCGCGTGCATGAGAGAATGGTGTGTGTGTGTGTGTGGGTGTGTGGGTGTGTGTGTGTGTGTGTGTGTGTGCGTGTGTAAGCCTCCTTTCAGTTTCTGTCTACCAAATCCACACCCAAGACTTTGGTCAGCTTGAGGCTATAGAAGAAGACGTTTGTCCAGAGTACCATGCAGTGAGACTAAAAACCCGGTACCACGTGGTCAGGAAACCCATTTTTTTTCTTTAATATCTTAACACCACAAAGGACTGCCTATGCTAAAAATATATACATTTACTTGACATACTGTAAGCATAAATTAATGTGTTTGTATTATAAACACTTAAGTTTTTCCTTATATTAAAACCACAAAATGATCTGCTTTGCTATATACTCTTCATTTTTGTTTATATTATCATAACTACTGAAGCTATATGACTTAATCATAATCACTGGCTTATATAATCATATCTAAAATGGCAGTATTACACACGCCCACTTTTCTTTATACAGTGTAAGCTACATACAAATGTGGATTATATATGTCCATTAGTCGCTATCTATTAAAACCATGTGACCACAAATCAGTTTGCTCATATATTATAAACATTTAGTTTCTTTATACATATGATAAATAACAATCATATACTGTGGAAGATACATAGTAAGTGTTGATGTTCCGTGAACCGAAACATTTGACAACTACTGACTATAAGTAATTTTGGTTTTGTGCTGTAGTAGTAGTAGTAGTAGTAGTAGTAGTAGTAGTAGTAGTAGTAGTAGTAGTAGTAGTAGTATATGTGGAGTGTAACACTGCGTAACCAATCATTTTCATTGGAATACGAAAGGCAGCTTAGCTTTCATATAGTGATTAAAGCAACAACACATCGGAAGAGAAGCGTGTCCTTTGTTTTCTAAGGAGCCATAAGAAGACTAGAGTTTAGGACAGCCATCTATAAGAAACTCAAATTGATGATAACTCGTTCACTATCAACAATTCTTATCTGCACCACCTCACTACAGCTGTTTTATCGAGCAGGTAAATGAGCTTGGCCTTGTGGTTAAGACGTTGTACTTGCAATCGCAATATTATGGTTTCGATTCTGACCGGGTTATGCATTGCGTATGTACGCAAAACATTTCAATTCCTGCTGTTCCAGCCCACTCAGCTATAAATGAGTACTCCCACTACGGACCAGGATCGCATTCAATGGGAACGTTATGGTCTTCGTCACTTATACGCCTTGGAAACTGGGTAACCGTCCCTTTGAGATCTAGAACTTGATACGGTACTTATTTTACAACTGAGCAGGTGAGTATTAAATATCCCCCACTTCCACTGACAGGATACTATTTTTCGCTCCCTTGGCTGTCTGATGCATAGTCTTCTCTTTTAATCGCCAAAGGTACAAATTTCTATTAAATGTGTCTTGAAAAACGAATGATTGAGAGAATAGTATAAGATGTGATCAAATAAGAATTTGGGTCATGATATCGTATCATTGGCGCCACGTTGCGCCTGTTGTCCTAAAATAGTTCATTCTTAATCAAATGGTTATAGTGCATCGAGCTGTAGATAGGTACCACCAGCTGATTAAGAACTTACCCTGACAAACACCAACAGCATCACAGTAAATTCATTTGTAAAATTACAAAGCTCTAAAAGGCGGCGAACTGGCAGAAACGTTAGCACGCCGGGCGAGATGCTTAGTGGCAGTTTGTCCGTATTTGCGTTCTGGTTTCATATTCCACTGGGGTCGGCTTTGCTTTTTATCCTTTTGAGGTCGATGAAATAGGTACCATTTGAGCAATGGAGTCGATGAAATCGACTTACCCCTACCTCTGAAATTACTGGTCTTGTGCCGAAATTTGAAATCTAATTAAAAATTTCTAATTTGCTACTGGTGTATATAGCGCTGAGTGTATTAAATGTCTACTTGGTGATTTAATCTTAGAAGGGGGAAACCAAATCTACCTCTTGAAACAAAACCAAAAGGTAAGCATTAGATACTTATTCAAGGGAATCGAACTCACGATCTCACGATCGTAAGCTCGACGCTCTAACCATTGAGCCATGCGTCTTCACACACACACATATATATACATACATACATACATACATACATACATAGGTATCTTCGTACGTACGTACGTACGTATGTGTGTATGTATGTATCCAATGTTCGTGAAAAGCAAAAAGGTGATATCATCAAGGTTAAAATGCGATTCTGCTGAATCAATGCTCATCTGGAAGAAAGCAAGTCCAAATTAGAGAAATGCCGCTCTAATAAGATAACTTATTCTATATAACTACGAAGCCCTTACTCTTCCACCGTAACCGAAGGAGTGAATGGGTGATACAAGGAAAAGTAAAATGAATGGGAAATATTTTTCCTCCGGATTAATTTACATATTATTCTCGATTTTAAAAGCGGAGTAACCTATGGAAGCAATCAATATGTTTCTAGAATTTTCCTCTCTTTTCTTTAGCTAAAGTCAGCATAACAAGATAGCTGCCATCTCTGATTTTCTTCACAATTTCATATTATTGCCTTCGTGGAGTTTTCCCTCTTTTCTTTAGCTAAAGTCAGCATAACAAGATGGCTGCCATTTCTGATTTTCTTCACAATTTCATATTATTATCTTCGTGTATTCCCCACTGTTATCTAAGCTTCGAAATCAACATTTAATGACTTGACTATCGATAGCGGTTAAAAATGACACTGTTTTTATTGTTGCTGTTGTTATTATTTTTGTTGTTGGTGCAGTGGTTGTTGGTTTTATTGCTGTTCTTCATGACTATTTACATTCTTCTTCAATTTCTTTCTTTCTTTCTTTCTTTCGTTCTTTCTGTCTGTCTGTCTTTCTTTCTTTCTTTCTTTATTATTTGTTTCTTTCCTCCTTCAGAGCCTGGCACCATCAGCATTGCTATAACTTTCATTATGAGCATCACCTATTTTTATGTTAAATCTCACTAGCTCCTCTCCATCATGGTACCCTGACAACTGTTAATTTGTTGATAACTCTGATTTCAAGGAAGAAAGAACAATCGCTCGGTAGCAATGAAGGAAGGGTGCATTTTGAAGTGAAATTTACGTACATACATACACATACATATATACACATATATGTATACGTATACGTATGTATGTGTGTATGCATGTATGCATGCATCTACACACACACACACACACACACACACACACACACACACACACACACACACACACA
>NC_068989.1:53940933-53946316 GCF_001194135.2 Octopus bimaculoides
ACACACACACACACACACACACACACACACACACATACACACAACACACACAACTGCTTGCGCATAAAAACAGAACACATACAATCTAAGAACAGCAAGAGAACAAATGAACAGAACATGTTTAACTCCATTTCAGCTCTGATCTAGCTGACGTATAATTTCTTCTATTCCAGCTTGTTAGGTTGCGATTACAACAAAATTTGGCAACAGTTTCAAGAATGCGGAGTAGTGGTGCTGGTTCTTGGTGGAGTTTGTTTATGTTTTGTCACACAACATTTGGGTAGAACGTTTGCGTCCTGCCACAAGTGTTCTAAAGTGTTCATACTTGTGGACGTTCTCATTATATGGATCCACTCAACCTAGGTATGAAGAGTTTGTAGAAAGCATAGAGTGTAATACTAAGTATGTGCATACTGATATACACACACAGACATATATATATGTACATATTTGCACACATACAGACACACAGACACACACATATATAATATGTAATAAGTATGTGTGTGTGTGTGTATTTATAAAAATATTAATACGGGAATTTTTTCAAACATACTTCATTTTGAACTTAACTGTTTCGCGTTTGTAGAGAACTTATATACAATTCAACCACGATTGATACTATATATCTCACACTGTGTGTGCCTCTAGCTGATATTCCTTTTTTTTTTTAATTCTATTTTAACTTCTCCTTTTTCTCTGACTATTCCTATCCTTTTCATTTAAAATGAAGACATTTATATAAAATATGGTAAAGCATTCCAGCCGGATATTGGAGGGATGTTAGTTCGATCCTCATGGCTGGCTGCCGACAAATTTTTCTGCTTTTAAAAAGAAAAACGGATTTTATCCTTTATATCTATACTGTTCAGTACCTATGCGTTGAATAAAATTAATTTTTCTACTTGTTATATAATTACATGATTTCACTAGGTTTTATTATTTTTTATTCCGTGCTGAAGACGTACATTATATATAAAAACAAGCTGTTCAGACAAGACTTGGAAATGATAAATATTAAATGACTAAACATTGTTTACATCTTGAAGTAACACTTTATGCTTAGAAATTTGTAAAGAAGTAAAGAAAAATGCTTCCCTCCAACACGCAAAATAGATGAAGGAATCCGCAGATTTGCTCATACAGACATACATGCATACGTACATACAAACATACGCACATACACATATGCATACTGATATATATATGTGTGTGTGTGTGTGTGTACAGAGAGAGAGAGAGAGAGAGAGAGAGAGAGAGAGAGAGAAAGAAACAGATATAAGTATTGATAGAAAGGTAAGTTCTGGAGAATAAACCTTTTCATAAGGAGCGTGGTTATGCCATTTAGAATAGAGAAATCAGAAGTTCGTAGACTTAGTGTCAATACTTTACCGAGAACAATGCGTCGAGTAGCAGGTACACTTATTGGACTCATTGTTTTTAATTATATATTGACTCTGAAACCTAAGTTTCTCTATTGAAAGTGGTAAATTGTCTTAATTAGAACCCGTGCGCACTTACTTGCATATATGTGCGTGAGTGTGTGTTCCAAACTATTGATGAGAATACCAACACAGAAGACAAATTATAAAGTAACGGTAATTATTTGTCGCTCAGAGAAAGGGTAAGAAAACAGGAAGTGTCACTGACATTTCGAGCATTAGCTTGATATCGAAAAATAGTTAGGATAAACAGTAAGGGAATGGAAGACAGATTCGAGAGTAAGGGGGAAATATTGTTGGTTTGTGTTTGAACCCATTGTAACAAATACACACTCATACATATTACACGATGTTTTCATATACTCCAATATTGTTTCTGAAGTCACGATGAACATTATAATCTTACGCCCACACACACGCAAACAAACACACACACACACACACTGTATGCGTGTGTTTGTGTGTGTGTACACACACACGTGCACACATATTTAATGTATAAATAAGCACATTCTCGTATTTATGCAGGTATGCTTTTATATCATCATGAGTATATTTAAATATACAACAAGCGTTGACGATTTATATGCATGCCATCATGTTTGCTGAAGAGGTGAAATAGTACTGAAACATGTCCCTTTTTTTAACAAGTTGGTCCTGGTGTCCAGATGCACTGCATCATTCTTTTATTTTTCGTGTCCTGAAATTTAAAGCTACTGATCCCACTGGATTTATCTCCCTTACGTGTTGTAATTTTAAACAATTCATGAGTGAATTTTTATCAATTGATTGGTGAAATAATCTCCGATAATCGAATTTTTTGCAACTCATTGTATAAGTGTTGATATACATAGTGAAGTCACATAGTGATGTCAATGCAACACAAGCTAGCATAACGTATGTATATATATATATATATATATATATATATATATATATATATATATATATATATTTATTTATGTATGGATGTGTGTGTATGTATATGTATATGTATAGTATGTGAGTGTGTGACTGATCAACATACATACACACGCTCTCTCACAAACACTCGCACACAGAATTTTAAATGGAATCAGAAACAGGATGACAAGACTGAACGTACGCATTCTTTCGGGTCAAATTTTATGGGAATATTTGAGACGCAAATTTACAAATAAACAGAAGTAGAATTGTTGGCTCCGGGCAGCCTTCACCTTTCTTATATTCAAAGGGAATTTCCAGCCTATCATTTAAATGCTATTATTTTTTTTTATTTTTATTTTTATATAACGGCGACGAATAGGCAGAATCGTTAACACGCCGGGAAAAATGCATAGCAGCATTTCATCCACCTTTTTGTTCTCGGTTTAAATTCCGCTGCGGTCATCTTTGCCTATCATCATTTCGACGTCAGTAGAATAAGCATCAGGTGGACACTGGCGTCAATGTAATCGACTTACCTCTCTCGGATGTACTTTGAAAATTTGAAAATCATGATTTATATCTTTATGTACATCTATATCAGTGTTTCCCAACGTGGGGGCTTATGCCCCACCGGTGAGGCGTGGGAAAATTGGGGTAGGGCATGCGTTAGCGTTGGCTGTCAAAATTTCTGCAAGTAACTTGAGTGCACACTTGTCAACCCTAAGCCTATTTTTGGACATTGAAATGAAAAAAGAAATATCGCTATGGAATATCTATACTTAAATCATGTAGCTACGACCAATCAGCATACTGAATGAGGTATCTGCATTTATTAGGCGTTTGTTTCTCTGTTTCAGTATCCATTATCCAAGAGAACTATTGATTCATTTTCCTTAGTCTTATTTGGTCGAATGTGGATTTAGTGCAATTGACAATTTGCTGGAAGCCAATAAAAAACCGGCTCGAAATTACAAAACATGATGATTTACGGCTGAGGTTAACGAAATTGTCTCCTCAAATCACGTATCTGTGCCGTGTGCACCAGGCACAGGGTTCTCACTAAATGAGTTAAGGTATCCGTCAGCCAGGTAATTGAATTAAAAATCGTGTTTCTATATTAAAGCACAATGTTGATGGGCACCAATTTTTTTCTTAATAAAAGTGAGACATTGAAATATCTGTTATTAAAAGTAGGGCACCAGAAAATTTGTGTTTTAAAAAGTGGGGCACCGGAAAAAAAGGAAAAAGGATGGAAAACATTGAGTTAGATCCGTTGTTCCAAACCAGAATGATAAACAGTATTATTTCTTTTCTTTATTGTTGCTTATCGTGAAGCCAACAATGACTGGACAAAGAAATGGTCCAAAGTATACAATTTGTGACCATCCCATTTGGATTTACTTTTTCTTTTCCCCCTTTTTTGGGGGGGGCGGGATATCTAGATCTATACTATTTAAGCTACCACTTAATTTTGTTTAGAACAGTATTGTAATTTTAAGGAGTTTTCGCTGTTATTTTTAACAGGTTGGGCAGCCACATAAAGTTCTCTCGATAGCTCAACAAAACTAAGGTTGCTTTCCGTTGTTTTGTTGTTGCTGTTGTCGCTACTGCTATATTTGTTATTTTTAGGACATTAACAGGGTCAGTCTGCCAAATGTTAACCCCTGTGGTAAGAAGCCTGTTAGCTTTGGTGTCGAAATATTTTAATGTCACAAGATCTGATTTCTGCTTGATTCTAAAGTGTTATGGTGTGCTACGTTGTGCTTACGCTGGGAGGCGTGTAGGGAAAGTTGGTATCGTTGATAAAGTTCATTATAACATGATCACGTGAAGAACTGTAACACGTGATCCTCATTAAATTTTAATGTTAATGTATAGCAAAAAAAAAAAATAATAATAATAATAATAACAGTCGACCATTTTTTTTTTCTCTTTTAATTTTTTAAGGTTCGTTAAACACCGCCATAAATGCCATCGACTTTACCACTACCAATAACACAACGAACGCCAGTGCCACCTTCACTAACCACCGCTACCAGCAAAACTAACTGCATGTACTACTACAACTACTGCTGCTGTGGTTGTTGTTATTGCTGCTGTGAATACTCCTACCGCTGTTGCTGCTGCTGATAATACTTCCACCGCTACCCACATGCCGTTTCCTATTACAGACTACTACTACTACTACTACTACTACTACTACTAGCAAAGCAATTAAAATAGCTGTTAATCAAAAGTCTGTTAGTTGTGTGAATAAATAGCCAATGGCCCACTTAAACATTTAAATAGCGATTAAAAATATATTGTAAGGAAAACTGAAACCTTTCGCGTTGATGGAACCAAAACAGGAAATATATATACAGCTTGTATAATTAATTTTCTCTCTTTCTCTTCCTTTCTCATTTCTTCCTTTCCTTTTCTTTTCTCTTATTAATCCCAAGAATCGGGAACCAAGGAACTTCCGATAGTCTCCAATATGTGCAGTCAAACTGACGGTAATAGATAACTATAGCAATAGCGTTATTGTTGTTGTTGTTGTTGTTCGTTGACCCTCGATCAGTCATAATCTAGCAAGCCTATGATCAAAGGTTTTTTCCAGACTTGGTCGACTCGTCTTTAAATATTCATTTATTGAGACAATACATACGTACACATACGCAAAAACATACACGTGTATATGCATGCACATACATGTACATATGTACACGCTTATTAATATTTGTGTGGAGGCGCAATGGCCCAGTGGTTAGGGCAGCGGACTCGCGGTCATAGGATCGCGGTTTCGATTCCCAGACCTGGCGTTGTGAGTGTTTATTGAGCGAAAAACACCTAAAGCTCCACGAGGCTCCGGTAGGGGATGGTGGTGAACCCTGCTGTACTCTGCCACTACAACTTTCTCTCACTCTTACTTCCTGTTTCTGTTGTGCCTGTAATTCAAAGGGTCAGCCTTGTCACACTGTCACGCTGAATATTTCCGAGAACTACGTTAAGGGTACACGTATCTGTGGAGTGCTCAGCCACTTGCACGTTAATTT
>NC_068989.1:53946547-53949787 GCF_001194135.2 Octopus bimaculoides
GATTTGTGATTAAATTAATGAGTATGGTTAATATTTATAATGAATTTGCTATTTGGACGTATAATGAATATGCGTTCCTGCCTGTATATATTAACACGTTAAACGCCACATATACCACCGGTAGTTCATTACAAGATTAATTGAATCGTGTTAATTAATGTTTTATTATATACTTCCTAAGCATAAACAACATCATACCTAAGAATTTTTATACACATTCAGTTTATCCGAGATTATTTATACTTGTGTAAACTATACTGTATGAGTCCAAGTGGGAATATGTGATTGCTCAGATTAATTAAACGGACTTAATTAAGGTTTTGTAGCATATTTAACAAACACAGTAAAATGTACTGTGCTTTATGCTTGCAAAATATACCATAAAACGGAAATGAACTCAGATTAATTAATATAAGTAGTTAATTATATTGAATGAAGTTCTATCAGTAAAATTCACGTCTGTTTTGTAGTGGAGGTAAAAAAAAGTGCAAACGTATATATTGAATATCGTATTAACGTTTATACACGCCACCACACACACACAGAGACGAACATGTTTTCTGATTTCAGCACTAGATTAGAAGTTTTGATGGAAAAGAGGTTGCCTTGTATTTGACTGGTATTTTACTTTATTCACCTCGCAGAAATGGAAGACAATTTTGACCCCTGCGGAATTAAAACTCAAATTCTAAAACTCAAACGTAATGACCCTGAACTAACCCCGCAAACCATGTTTTCTGGCGTTCTAACAATTTCTAACAATTCTGCTAGCTCGTCCCCACGCTACATACAGCTATACTTACATATAAGGAAGGACCCCCGCTTCGGTCATGAATGACCGTGGGATTGCACGTAGAAAGTTACCCTCAGAGGCAGAACTCTGGGCAAAGTTGTTTATGAAAGAAAAGCACTCGCCCAAGCATACAGGCTTCCCCTCTCCAGGCCGCTGATACTGTCCAAAAGAAAGGCAAAGGCCGATACGGTTTGGCACCAGTGACGTCGCAACGAACTGGAATAACGTGAAATAAAGTGTCTTGCTCAAGTTCACAACACACGGCCGAGTCCTGGAATCGAACTTACTACCTTATGATAGTAAGCCCGACGCTCTAGCCACTGAGCCATGCTCCTTCACAGCGTGCATATATTTTTTTTACATTTATATATACGCAACATGGAGACGCGTGGCTTAGTGGAGAGGGTGTTGCACTCATGATCAAAAGATTTTGGTTTCGATTCCTGACCCAACAATGCGTTGTGTTCTTGAGCAAAACACTTGATTCCACGCTACTCCACTCAGCTGGCAAAAATTAGTAATCCTTCGATGGCTTAACGTCCTGTCCAGGTGGGGAATATATACGCCACTGAAACTGGCATGACTCAAGAAGGAAACATTTATTTAGTTTTATTTTATACATACACATACACACACATTTATAATACATACATACATACATACATATAACATTTTCTGAAGTGTTCTTCTTTTGTCTTTGTTTTAATTTTTTCACCGCCTAATCAAAGGGGAAATTAAAGACAACATCTAGAACCCATTAATTTAGCTTGGGCACAGACAATAGTGGGATGAAGAGAGAAAATTATCCTGAAATCGGTGACTTGGTTTGGAGAATGCTGCCAGGACGTGGACTTCGTTAAAATACACTGAAAGGTTGATACGATGAAATTTGAAGGATATTTCACTACTATTTCTAGTTGATCAACCGTAGGTTTTATTGATAAATCCATAAATATTTCTCATTGTTTCAGTGATGATGAGATCTGATCAAGCTCACCATAATCAAAGCAAACAAACACATTTACAGCGTGTGCACATGTACAGCGTGTGCACACACTCAAGCACTCCTTTCTCTTCTGTTTTTCTCTCTCTCTCTCTCTCTCTCTCTCTCTCTCTCTCTCTCTCTCTCTCTCTCTCTCTCTTTCTCTTACTCTGCTATCTTAATTTCGCTCTCCCTTTACTTCTGCTCTCCTTTCATGCTACCCTAATTTTTTATCACCCTGCTCACTCTCTCTTTCTTTCTCTCACTCACTCACTCACTCACTCTCTCTCTCTCTCTCTCTCTCTCTCCCTCTCTCACTCTTTCTCTCGGTCTATTCGTCTTCTCCACTTTCCTCTCCAAAACCTTCGTACAGCTATCCCACTCTTTTCTCTCTCTCTCTCTCTCTCTCTCTCTCTCTCTCTCTCTCTCTCTCTCCATACACACACGCACAAACGCACACACTCACACACACACACACGCACAAACACACACACAAACAGACACTCGCACTTGTCTATATATATATATATACCTAAACATATACATACATGGACACACACAAACATACACATATCTGGACATGCCAGACATAAATACGTATACGTATACATACACACACACACACACACACACACACACACACACACACATACACACACAGGCACGTATACGCTTTTGTTTAGTATTTGGTTCGTTTTAATGTTGTAGTTGTTGTTGCTGTTTATCTTGTAGACGTTACTTAGTCACAGACAGGTGTTTCTACAAAGTTAAACGCACACCTCGATAACAGCTGCTTTCTCTACTGAAACCTATCATACAACATAACAACATTAGATTTCTACTTCTTTCATGGTTAATGTCCTTGTAATGTCACCTTTACAGTAACCCCTGAGGCAAATGAAAGAAACTTTATTAGTATTACTATAGCTAAAGATAAGTGGCTTCGAAGAATCGGTAGCGACGGACAAATGTCTTTGTGAACACAAGAGCCACACATATACAAAAATATATAAATGTATACGCGTAGCTCTTTATATACTTTCTCTCCCTTTCTTGCTTTATATACACTTTTACTCTTTTACTCGTTTCAGTCATCTGACTTTGGCCATGCTGGAGCACCGCCTTTTAGTCAAGCAAATCGATCCCAGGACTTATTCTTTGTAAGCCTAGTACTTATTCTATCGGTCTCTTTTTGCCGAACCACTACGTTACGGGGACGTAAACATACCAGCATCGGTTGTCAACTGATGCCGGGGGAGGAAAAACACAGACACACAGACACATAAACACACACACACACACACACACACACATATATATATATACATATATACATATACAACGGGCTTCTTTCAGTTTCCGTCTACCAAATCCACTCATAAGGGCGCCACGCAATGGGACTGAACCCGGAACCATGTGGTTGGTAAGCAAGCTACTTACCACACAGCCACTCCTACGCCTATAA
>NC_068989.1:53950624-53952439 GCF_001194135.2 Octopus bimaculoides
TATATATACATGTGTATATACTTATGACTATAGCTATTTTTGTTTTAAACTCGAAGTTAAGAGATTGCCACATCCTCTCACCCTTTCTCACTCATCGACATCAAAAAACGCACATACACACACACACACACACTGACAAACACACACGCACGTATGTTCAATACATATACACTGACCATACCCGTATTCACAGACTTTGTGCTTCTTGTTTTTACTTCGTTTTTTCTTAAGATAGGCAGATATCCAAAACTTCCATATTTCTCCTATCTATCTAAATCGATGTTTAGCTAGGGCAAAGGTCGCTGACCTAGTCTGACACAGCTCGGCACCAGTGTCGTCGTAGTTGTTACTCTCAGAAGGCACTGAATACATAGGATTCTGCAAGACATTTTATCTGACCTTCAAGCCGTTCTTGAGTTTTAATCGAACCCGAAATGATGAAATTCGAACACAGACCGTAGAGTGTTGGAACTAACTCTACGACGTAGTCTATCTAACTTTCTAGCGACTAATTCACCGCCTTACAAAAGCTCTGTGTTTCCAAATACACTAATTATAGAAAGACAGAATCCTTTAACTTAGGTAGACATGACACGTGTATGTGCTTAATTATGAGTGGTACGGTATAGCATTTTGACTGGGTAAGTCGTGTGTCCAGTTTCTTCTTGAGATCAAATTTTATCTTGTGGAGGGCAATATGTCACAGGCTTCAGACTACGTACTGGCCATCATGTTTCTTACTTGCATTTCATTAATGTCCAGTATTTTGTTCTCTCAGGAATACCTAGCCACCACCACTACCACCACTACCCCATGATTAATAACACTGAGCCAACAAGCAATATTCTACAAGCCATTCGACTAGCGACAAATAGTAGTAAATCTCTCCCCAAATGACTAGTGGTTTAGTGAAGCAGGGAAACGATTTAACACCACCTTCTGGTTTAAGGGTGTATTTAGCAAAGTACATTTTGTTGCAAGTATTCCGACCAAGCCTCCAGTCAGGAGATATCTTCCTCACTTTCTCTGATCAATATCGGAAGTCTGGAAAAGAGCAACGAGGACAAGCGTTTCCCCTCATTAAGCATTTATTAAAACATAAACTACTAAGAACTAAGGAAACACTATATCGTATAGTCCTCGATATATTGTGTCTGAAAACAAATAATCTAGTCACGGCTTGGACAGCTTCGATGATGTGACTTTTGATTGGAACCGAGGCAAAAAGAACAAAAACACGCACAGCATTCACAGTTATTTACAAGGTTGCTGTTTATTCATTTTACTGGCTACAGTATAACCGGAAGTAGAAATTGTACATCACTTCCTTTATACAATACAATGAGCCATCTTACACTAGCATTAGTCGTAATTATTTCATCGAAACCCGGCAATCAATCCATAGCCACACGCAAGCATACTCCAGACCAGATTAATTACAAATCGAGGTTTACTCTAAGGACATCAGTCAGAAAGATCTTCAATTGGAGCCAGAATAATCACTTATATTACTATAAGATACAGTAGCAGGAAATTCACTCATATGAAGCAAGTCATGTTTGTTTATCTACCCCCCATCACTTTCATCACCACCCTCTAGCCGGCTTTCCCCTTTGAAAGCTAAGTTCCTGAACGGTGATAAAGAGAAGAAAGCTTTGAAGTGTCTGTTGTTGGACGGTATTGCTGTTGTCTAATCCCCCCTCTTTATTTTCTCTTATTTACATATTGTCTTGTTTCTCTCTTGATCCTCTGATGTTCACAATATATTCATCCATTCATCTGTGCGTGTGTGCACGTTCATGAATATATATATAT
>NC_068989.1:53952901-53953766 GCF_001194135.2 Octopus bimaculoides
ATATATATATATATATATATATATATATATATATATATATATATAATGCGTGTGTATGCACGTATGTATATACATACACCATATCATATACGTGCGTGCATTTTTATGAATATAGATATATATATATATACATGTATGTTATTATATATGTATACGTTCATACATATGTATATAAACATATATATATAAATATATTTCTATGTATATATTACATATATATGCGCGTGTATGCATGTATATACATATCATATACACGTATACAAACATTGCAAGAATTATTCATGTACCAGCATATAATGTCCAGTTAGCGGTTCTCAAATCACAAGACCCTACAATTACACTGAAAGCACGAACCTTCTCCGCCACCCTTTTTCCCCTTCCTGTCTCTCTTACACGCACAAAGATATAAACTTTAAAGCTTATCCTCTCTGATCCTGGAAAGTCTCTATGTGGTGTTGATCGCAACGACTAAGATTTTCGCATCAATTATGCTACTTCATACAGAAGTATACACATGCATGCACAACAGTCATTATACCTAACTAGCGCAAAGCGATACAAACCAGTCCAAAGGTAGAATTAGGCGGCTGTCTGAGGTTGAACTCTTCTATACTGGCCTGCTATTGGTATTGAATCCTGTCAATGATTAGTAGAAGTGTAGTGATGTAAATTGATGTGTGTGGTCCAGAAACACAAAGACATATTTGGAAATCCTCTTAGCTCCTTGTGGAGCATGGGGCCGGTTTCCCGGTTTCCATGGCGTATGTGTTCCCCCTTAGCTGGACGGGACGCCAGTCCATCGCAGCTTTTTACTCAAGAAAGAGGAAGAAAGAGTGAGAGAAAGTTAGGGCGAAAGAGTACAACA
>NC_068989.1:53954104-53956810 GCF_001194135.2 Octopus bimaculoides
CGACTGTTACATATTTTATCGATCCCGAAAGGATGGAAGGCATAATCGACTTCGGTGGAATTTGAACTCAGGACGTAAAGACGGATGAAGTACTGCTAATCATTTTTCTCGGTTTGCTAACGCTTCCACCAGCTCGCCACCTTAAACGCACACACACACACACACACACACACAAAATGATTTCAAATTTTGGCCCACGGCGAGCAATGCTGAACTGCTACTTATTTTATCGACCCTGATGAAAGGCAAAATCAATCTCCGCGGAATTTGAACTCAGAACACAAAGACAGCCGAAATGCCACTAACCATTTTGCCCCGCGTACCAACGATTCTGTCATTTCTCTGCCTTAAACAGAGAAATATTAGCAACGAATTGAAACCCATAACCGATGACCAATATACCATTCCCATTTTTGTTGATTTCATGTTTTTGTAGATTACATATATTTGCTGCACTGTGCCTTATCTTTAATCGTAGCTAATGATAGTTTCTTGGTATAAGAAATATTTCGTCAGAACATATTTATTGCCTGAATGTGACTGAATAAGCGTAGTCAAGGGACATGACAGTATGCTAAGAAACGATTAGTAAACTAAAATTGATGATCTGTATCAATGTTTTGCATTAGTCTGCGATATAAAATGTATTAAGTAGCGTACTCGCCCTTCAGACGCATTCAGTAAATTCGTTCATTTGTGGACATGCTATCAGTTTGACTAAGAGTACCTGTATTGTTATATTGCATGTGTGTGTGTGTGTGTTTTTCTGTGTGTATTTGGAGGTAGTGCATGCTTGTACGCAAAGAATAACTGAAAGAAGATGATGGGAAAAGATAAGTTGAGAAGAAGAAGAAGAAAGAAGAAAAGGTAGGAAAGAAAAAACGAGTAGGATGATGATAATGATGATGATGATGATGATGATGATGATGATGATATAAAATCACTGTGTCGCGCTCGTATGGTTGTAATTCATGTGCCTGGTGTACCCTTATCAAACGGAGAGTCCTGATGGGTATACTGGGCTTTGTATATCTGTACCCCAGTGTCACTTTGATGGCATGCACTGCTCTCTGACTCAGTAACATTAATAATAATAAGAATAATAATAATAATAATAATAATAATAATAATAATAATAAGAAGAAGAAGAAGAAGAAGAAGAAGAAGAAGAAGAAGAAGAAGAAGAAGAAGAAGAAGAAGAAGAAGAAGAAGAAGAAGAAGAAGAAGAAGAAGAAGAAGAAGAAGAAGAAGAAGAAGAAGAAGAAGAAGAAGAAGAAGAAGAAGAAGAAGAAGAAGAAGAAGAAGAAGAAGAAGAAGAAGAAGAAGAAGAAGAACAAGAAGAAGAAGAAGAAGAAGGTAGGTATTGTTGTTGTGATGGTGGTAAAGATGATAATGATGTGTTTGCATCATAGAAAAAATCGGTGGAATCGACTGATCGACAATAACAATAAAGACATTAAACAGCTATTAGTCGCAGCGAATATGTTTAGGCAGCGTGTAATCATATTTTCGCTAAATGATAACTATAAAGTGATGAACAGACATAAAAACAGTTTTGGACCTCTCACTCTGAGGATATGGCTATTGAAGAGCGAAAAAAAAATACAGCAATAGTTACTAGATTGATACTCAATTACAACGGAGCAGAAGACTGAAAGGTCAAATGAAGAACTTGCTCAAGGTTACAAGGCAGACCTGGTTCCAAGAATCGAACTCTCAGCCATATGGTTGCGAGCACAACATCCTAACAACTAGGCCTCGCGCCTTTGCGAATGGACTACCGTCAGAATTTCTGCCTATGCGTGTGTTCAATTGATCGATCAATTAAATCAATTAAATCACCAAGTTCATCGAATTAATGTTAAGTGGCTAAGTATTCCGCGACACCGTGTTTACATAGCTGGAGGCTTTGAATTACAGACAAATCCATCCGAAGGGCTTCTATATAGTTTCATCTACCAATCCAACTTCGCTCACATGGTATGAGTCGAACTGAAGCTAGAGAAAATGACGATTGCTCATGATTTCCCACAGAGGAATTTGAACGGGAACTTATAATTTCTCAGCAAATTTATTGACCTCTCGTCTTCATTAGAAAATATTAATAAATTCTTTGGCACAATTTTGAGGGATGAGCACCAGTCGTTTACATCGACACCAGTATTTCATTGGTATTTATTTCACCGATCCCGAAAAGATTGAAAAGCAAAGTTGACCATGCGGCTTTGAACTCAGAATGCAAAGGGTCAGAAGAAATGCCCTTAAGCATTTTTTTCCGGCTTTAATTTCAGGGCATTGTAGTAGTAGTAGTAGTAGTAGAAGTAGTAGCCATCTGTTGCGATCTCTGTCATCATTATCACCAATAATAATAAATAAATGCGCCCTTTTAAAGCCTAGCCAGGCTCATGGGCCCGGTTTCCCGGTTTCAATGGCGTATGTGTTCCCCAGCTGGACGGGACGCCAGTCCATCGCAGCGTTACTCATTTTTGCCAGCTGAGTGGACTGGAGCAACGTGAAATGAAGTGTTTTGCTCCAGAACACAACGCGTCGCTCGGTCCAGGAATCGAAACCACAATCTTACGATCATGATGCTGACACACTAACCACTAAGCCACGCGCCTCCACCATTGTCACCAATAAGAAAGCAAAAATTTTAATCATGATACAGAACCAGAAAATAACAAGAACCTATCCCAAATGTGGTGC
>NC_068989.1:53957041-53958990 GCF_001194135.2 Octopus bimaculoides
CGTTCCACATTTCTCTCCACCCTGAACAAGAACGAGGTCACTAAGTACGAGTCATAGACAAACAACAAGTTTATTTGTCAACATTTACGACACTTTGTGTGGCAACGGGTATCACCTGTTACTCATTACATAGAAGGATCTGAAAAAACAGGCACGTACGCACGCATAGACCACATATACGCATAATTACGCATACGTATTCACACGCGTGGGTAGGCGAGTGTATGTGTGTGTGTGTGTATGTGTGTACATGCATGTGTGTGTGTGTGTGTGTGTGTGTGTGTGTGTGTGTGTGTGTGCGTGCGTGAGCATTCATGATTTGTTTTGAGAGTACGAGTCTGAAGGCGAAATGGCATTTGGGGTGGGTCTCTGTTAAACATGTGACAATGACAACGACGATGACGATAATAATAATAGTGGTCTGATGATGATGATGATGATGGAGGAAGTGATGATGGTACGGTGGGTGAAATGGGAAATCTTGCTGTGAATGAGTTTTGCTGTTGTTGTTATTGTTGATGGTGGTGTTGGTGGCGGTGGTGATGCTGCTGCCTTGTATGAAGGTAAATTAGATTTTTATTGTAGTGTCATCATCATCATCACCATCACCCTACTCCTCCTTCTTCTCCTCTTCTTCCTCCTCCTCATCATCATCATGGTCATCATCATTGTTATCCTTCTACGACAATATCAAATGTTCATATTCACGACCTTCCCCAACTCATTGCAACATTCATAATAGGGTGTAGTTCGTAATCGCTGGATATTGACATTGGTCGTCGTCGGGATTTGAAACCCGCAGATGAAAATCTTAAACACAGAACGCAACGAGCCAACAGAAGTGCCATAAAGTATCTCATCTGACTCTCAAATAAATCCGCCAATCCGCCAATCCATAGGCTCTGTGGAGTGGTACTTTATTCATCGTCCCCGAAAGAATAAAAAAGGCAAAATTGACTTCAGCGAGATTTGAGCCAGAGCACAGAAGTTAGAAACTAATATCGCAGAACATTCCAACAGAGAGTCTTGCGACCATCTGCCAATTTTGATATTGTTTGTAGTAGTAGTAGTAGTAGTAGTAGTAGTAGTAGTAGTAGTAGTAGTAGTAGTAGTAGTTGAAGAAGAAGAATTGATGATGGTAGTGGTGGTGATACGGGTACTGGCTGTGTATGTACGCTGAAGTACACACCTAAGCAATGTAAGTAAAGCCGGCGGGAGAAATGCAACTGTGATCGGAATACCGTAGTATTTCGTATAAAGTTATGTGGTTGTTATGATTTAATTGGAGAGGATTAAACAGCAGCTATCGTAATTATTACCAATAATGATATGTTAAACCGCAATGGACATAGATATCCGAACGTGCTTGCAGACGTGCACGATTGCGTGCACGCACGTACACACGCAAACACACACATACAAACACATACACACACACGCACGCACGAACACGCATGTATGCCTGCATGCACACACGCGCATACGCACATGCACACATTTTTTAGTGAGGAGGAGATGCAGTGCCCATGACCTTTGAAAGGGTCGCTGACGAAAGGCAAGTATCCTCAAACTACTAACCTAAGCTGATACTTGCAAAAACGAACAAACTTTCGCTGAAGGTTGCCGAAAGACGAGATAGTGGGTTCATCCGATCGTCGTCTCTCAGTTGTTTGATCTTCTGGACTGATCATGATCTATGGTTAGTGCTCACCGATCAGAGGCATCTAGCCCTGACCATTGAGAACGTTTCGTTATATATGAGTAGACATTATCTCATGTTTCTTTCAGATTTATGAGAAAGTTAGGATGTGAATAGAAAAGAAAGTTTGTAGCTATGCTTAGCAGGTTGTAATACATGAGTACATACTGACATACATGCATATATACAAACATACATACGTATATATATACGTGTATATATATATATATATATATATATATATATATAT
>NC_068989.1:53959406-53962821 GCF_001194135.2 Octopus bimaculoides
TGTGTGTGTGTGTGTGTGTGTGTGTGTGTGTGTGTGTGTGTGTGTGTGTGTGTGTGTGTGTAAATATAGATACAGAAAGATAAATATAGATATATGTATAGATAGATCTTGCAGTCATGAATTGTCGGCAACAGTGCTGTGTCAATGTTGATCATGATTGCTTGTATTGATAGGAAGAAGAGCGTCTGTTTCAAACACTATCACTAGGAGAAAACTGTAAACAGCTTCAGCATGAAACAAGAGATTTAGGTCTATAGGTCTGTCCCAAGCAGTCAGACTGGCTTTAAACAATTGCAATTGTTGTGCTTTTTTCTATTGTCAACATCAATAGGGTGTGACTGACACGATGATTGCAGCTTACAGTATAGACATATAGAGAAGACGTGATTGTAAAATGGCGTACCAAGGGGTGGCGATGGGAGTTAGCTGCTGGCCTATAGTCTGCGAACTGTAGTGTATTCACAATGACATGCGTGTGAAAGAATATGTATGTACGTTTTGTTTATACTATGAAATGTAGATTGAAAAAAAATCAAACCTTATCTCTCTGAAATATATACGGAATGATTGAAGGTTCTCCATTTAAAACCATCATTGTCGACGTCATTGTTGCAAACAATCATGTGATGAGATGAGAGTTCAGGATTATTTTGCAACATCTCTTGTAATACATTTGACTCTATATATGCAAGTCCAAATGATATATGTGTGTGTACATGTGTGTATGTGTATGTATAAATGTATATACGTATGTATATGTTTGTGTATATGCGTGTAAACATAAATAGAGACACCTCTCCACCTCATACACACACTCACACACACACTCACTCACACACACACACATACTCACACATACACACATATATATATATCTTGTATCTTTTACTTTAGTCATCAGACCGCGGCCATGCTGGGGCACCGCCTTGAAGAATTTTATTCGATCCAATCGATCACAGTATTTTTTTCTTTTTAAAGCTGGGTACTTAGTCCATCAACTCTATGGCCGAACCGCTGAGTTACGGGGATATAAACAAACCAACACCTTTTTCAAACAGTGGGGGTAAACATGAACACACACACATATGCATATAAGGCGGCGAACTGGCAGAAATGTTAGCACGCCGGGCGAAATGCTTAGCGGTATTTCGTCTGCCGCTACGTTCTGAGTTCAAATTCCGCCGAGGTCGACTTTGCCTTCCATCCTTTCGGGGTCGATTAAATAAGTACCAGTTACGCACTGGGGTCGGTATAATCGACTTAATCCGTTTGTCTGTCCTTGTTTGTCCCCTCTGTGTGTAGCCCCTTGTGGGTAGTAAAGAAACAACACACATATGCATATATACGACAGGCTTCTTTCAGCTTCCCTTTACCAAATCCGTTCACAAAGATTTGGTCAGCCCGAGGCCCTAGCAGAATATATTTGCCCAAGGTGCCACACAGTAGGTTTGAACTTGGAACCATAGTTCTTACCACACAGCCACGCTAGCGCTTATAGGCACGCTAACGTAACTCAAGGCTTTGACCTCGAATTTCTGAGAACTATAAAGAGACAGCGGGCTCTTCGTCACACCAGTCGGCGTATCTTGAGCAACTTTGGTAAAATATTGACATTTTCTTTTTTCCTTCACTCGTGAACTCACCTCATATGCAAGCTTTAGTATAGACCAGTGCTTTAGAACCGGTATGCCGCGGCACACTTGCGTGCCACGAAACGATGCTAAGTGTGTTGCAGTGTAACCTGAATACAAATTTTCCCCTATACTTTTGGTTATATTTTTAGCTCAGGTGTGCCACCGAATTTTGAAAAAAATATAAGCGTAACGCAAGTGGAAAAAAGGTTGCGGAGCACTGGTATAGACTGATATCTCTTTGTCGATATCGATCTATGGTGAAATTGCCAAATGCATTGAGATAAAAAGATACACATTCTGATAACAGACAAGTGAATAGATGACGGGACACAAAACACAAACTGCAAGTTTCTTTCAAATTGTAACCGGAGACTACTTTGAATTTCCGATTTTCTGACATATATTTCATTCCTTTTACACCTACCACGAATGTTATTTCTACATAGAAAAAATATCTCAGTATCCCTTGTATGTAGGAGATCTCTTTTCCCCAAATTTAGGATCATAGTTTCTTTCGATGGTAGATAAAGCTTTTATGTAATTTAAGAAAGAAAAGGTAAAATGAAAGAATTTAACCACAGGTGCGTTATTGTTGCAACAGTGAATGGAACCTGGGCCTTGGATATGATTCAATGTGATCCTTTTGTTTGTTTAATTATCTTTTATTCTTTTATTATACTTCAGTCATTAGATGGCAGCCATGCTGGAGTACAGCCTTGAAATCACCTCCAGTACTTATTTTTAAAGCTTGGTACGTATGTATCTTTCGCTTCACTCCTATGTTACAGGAACGTAAACGAACCAACACCGGTTGTCAAGCGGAGGTGTAGGACAAATACAAGCACAGACAAACACACAGAAGCGCGTACACACACGTATAATAAATAGATGTATATATATATATATATATATATATATATATATATATATATATATATATATATGAATGTGTATGTATGTATAGAAATTTTCATTATATACAACCGCTTGCATTCATTGTTGTTCATAGAAACGAGATGGGTTTGAGATGTAACATAGATTATAGATGAAAAATATCGGTATTATCAAATTATGAACGTAGTCCTTGAAAGAGAAGAGAAGGATGTTCGGAAATACATTGGTCTGGAAAATAAGTGATAGTCATGTGGGAATATCGGTCTTAAAGTACACGCAGTTGTAATTAGTTACTCACTGATGTGAACCAAAAAACAATGAAATCTGCCATTATAACGTTTTGTAAAATTAAACCAAATGCATAAATCTATAAAATAGGATGCGAAGAAGTGACGATTTGAGCGTATAAACAAATAAATTAAATATGTAAATGATTTAATCAGAAGCATAAATATACAAAATAGATGTGTAAATAGGTAAATCAGTTGTATAAATATGCAATTTAGATGTGCAAATATGTAAATTAGATGGTATATATGTGCATATCAGAAAATGCCGTACGTGAATCGGTTATGCAAACGAGGCAATCAAATGTGGAAGTGTTTATAAGATGTTTTAAATATAAAAAAATAAAGCATCATGTATGTGTATATACTACATTGCATGATGCAGATGTATTTACTCAGATGCAGGCGTGACTGTGTGATAAGAAGCCTGCTTCCCAACCACGTGGTTCCGGGTTCAGACACACTGCGTGACACCTTAGATAAGTGTCTTCTACTATAGCCTGGAGCTGACCAAAGGCTTGTGAGTAGATTTGTAGACGGAAATTGAAAAAAGCCCCTTGCATATATATATATATATATATATATATATATATATATATA
>NC_068989.1:53963205-53968622 GCF_001194135.2 Octopus bimaculoides
AACTAGACATAAGACGTCCACCCGAAAGGGAGCACGTGTAGAGTTCTACAATTTACATTCAGTGTATCCCTTCAAATGTCTTCAATTTGGCGCGCTAAGTCCGGAAATAACTCTGCAGTTAATAATTTTTTGCAGCTAATTTACCGGTTTGAGAACATCATTATTTAAAATTTATTAATAAGGGTAAAAATTAATATTAATCAATTAAAACCAGTGGTCTAGCATATTAAAAAAATCCGAAGATTAAAATTATATAACATACAAAAATAAGAGGAATGACCAGCAAAAGTGGACTCCTATATGCTAGAAATAGATGCCGAATCATTTAACCACGAAAAAATATGTTCGCAGTAAAAAAATTAGTAGCACAACAGACTGTAAAAGGGCAAGACAAATGAAAAAATACTAAGTATATATATATATACGATTAAATATACGATTGCCTGCTACTAGTGAGTTTAAAGCTCAAATAGAGCATCGCGCACGCGCGCGCGTGTGTGTCCGTGAGTGCGCGTGTGTATATGCATGTACATGCGTATGTATGCGTGTACGTACACGTATAATCAAATAAAAGGCGGATTCAAAGAAGGCTAAGCTGGCTAGGATACGAGTAGAACAGTTTAGTTTATACAGGCGAATATAAAAATTAATCTTCTATTTGTTAAGAATATCCTTAATCTGTTTAGTCTGTCGAGAAATCGCCATCCGTGTAAATCTAGCACATAAAACAATCAGTTACATTGTCAGAATTGAGGACAGGAGGGGAAAAAATATTACACGCACATTCGTCAAATAACATACACATACGCATCTCTCTTTCTCTTCCTATCTGTCTGTCTGTGTATCTGTCTGTCTCTCCCTCTCTAAATATTTTTGTATGTATGTATGTATGTTCTTGCACACATACATATAGGAACATACATATATATCTTAATAAACATATACATGCTTGCGTGTATATATATATATATATATATATATATATATATATATATATATATGTATGTATATATATACATATATATATATATACATATATATACAAACAGATAGATAAACATGTATGTGTGTGTGTATAAGCAAGTATATTGGAGGTGTTTGTTATTAAAGTTTTGTTGTCTAAAACAAATACAAGATAAGAAACCAAACTGAAATGAAGAAAGAATAAATGAATGAATGAGAGAGTGAATTTAAAGCACAAAAATAAACACTCGCGTTCTGACTTTTACTAGGATAATCCCATCTTCTTGTCATTTTATCTAAGACCATTAAAATAATCCTTATTCAGAATTTTTGTAGATTTACAATGATAAATCTATGAATTGCGTAGTAAATTTTACGCATAACGAGGTATTGTGTATTAAGAAATAAATACATTTTGTTAGATGTTATTTCAAGGTTATGAATAGCATATAGATAAAACAAAATTTAATTTAATTAGTGATCCGGTTTAACATCAAGACTTGGTCCTGTGTCGGAGACCACACTGTTTCAAGCTCTTGAGCTTGTCATCAGTTCGAAAATTAACGTCCTCTCTTTCTCCCCAAGTCACAGAAATCCCGAAAAGTGACATGAGTACTATGCCTTTCGTCTTATCGTTAAGTCATTCACAAATGTAACTCGGCTAAAGAAGATCTTTGATGTCACTTCAAAATCTGTGACAACACACCAGAATATTTAAGTGTTAGAAGAATTTGATGTAATATATTCTAGCGAGAGTATTGTAAATAAATAGATATTGAGAGATTGTATCTAGATTTTTTTTTCTTTTGGCATAGTGATTGAAGAGATTTATCCTTTAACCTGGTCAACCGAACAGCCAGTAGTTTGCATTTCGTACCTGACTCAGTAATGCAGCAGCAAAGCACGAAAATTATGTGACACGTATTGACCAGAGGGAAAGCGACTGGCAGAATCGTTAGAGCGTCGGATTGTACGTCTCACGATATTTGTTTTCCCTTCTGAGATCATATCTTGCCGAAGTCTACCTTGCCCTTCATCCTTGCAGAGTCGAAAAAAGAAACAATTCAGAATAGTGAATTGATGGAACTATGAAAATGCTGAACCGAATCCCTTGCTATATTTATTGCTCCTTCTTTAGGTTTTGATCAAAGTTGCACCCAGGTGCATAAAATATGCAAGCTCTCTAATTTGAAAGACTCGTGTGGTGAGGAAGGATAAATCCTAAACAAGGGTGCCATCACCAAATAAATGGTGTTGGGATTCTTCTAGCTGGAGAAACATGTACGCTAACGATCGAATGAAGGTACAAGAATCAAGAGAGATAAGCAGAGAGTTGGGATACAGAAGGAGAATGGGGAAAGATAGAGAGACTACGGGATAAATTACACATGAGGGTTGACCTGACTTTAATAAATAAAGATAACAGCAATGATTCTCAGTACTTAGAACAGTCAACAAGACTTTGAATTATGAAAGCGCAAACTAATAAAACTCTCATCCCCCTGCGCATGGCTATAAGTTTAGCTCTACCTATCCAGGCGGGGTCTATAAAATATGGGGTCACTCAGTACGTCTATCCAGAGCCTGGAGAGTGAAAATGGAGCCAGTAACTATTTGCCAAGCTCCCCTCTAAAAATAAAAATCCCACTGGTCACTTGAATTTTGGGGACCCTCTTCCTTTTAAAGATAAAAAATGTAGCTGAATCGATTGGGTTGTCAAACAGGGTTTCGTTATCCCATCAATAAATTACCTCAGTGTACAGAATCAAGGTTCCTTGTTTCTGCCGATTCCATTCATCTGTCCGTAGAATATCAACATAACTGGATACAGGACCTCATATAGAAATTTTGAATGGCAAGTCAAAACAGTGTTTAGACCCAAGAAAAACAGAGAGGGAGAGAGGAGAGAGAAAAGAGAGAGTTCCCCCAAAATTCAAGTGGTTTGTCCGATTTTTATTCTTAGGAATTGGCCACGTGAATAGTTACAGGCTCCATTTTTCTCTCTCTACCTCCCGGAACCACCCCATATTTTATTGGTGCAACCTGGATAGATAGAGGAAGGCTTACGTCCATAAGTATCGGGAAAACACTCTGAGAGAGATGAGAGATTTTTTTTTAAGTTTGTGTTTTCATCACTCAAAGTTTGATATGGATCTAAGTGGACAGGAGTCGTTGTTGCTGTTATCCTTATTTAAAATCAGGTCAACACTTTCACCACAAACTCAATAATAGGGTACTAAATTATTTAGTATGCCCTTCTATTTTTAAGACATCTAACTATTATTTCTTGTAGATTGAAGAATTACATTGAGATTCTTTGTTTAGTTCAAGGTTTTGAGATTTTCAGTTACAGTAATGGGTTACACAAGTTATAGTACTTAAATGCAGATAGGTGAACTCATCTGTTTGCTAGTTAAGAAACTTTGTCAAGAACAAGGTGTTGCTAACACAGAATGAACCATAGGTGAGAGTCGAACTCACCCTACAATATATCGAATCAAATGTATGTCTGCATACGATCGTACATAGGTATATGTTATTTACAATCCTATGTACACACACCCATACACACAAGCATATATTGTATTAGTGACGCCACTAGGATCGATGATATATATATATATATATATACATGCATACTCGCACACACACACATATATAAATATATATACATACACGCGCACATACACACATATAAATAGGTATATATTTATGTATAGACATCGATATATATGTCTCTCTCTCTCTCTCTCTCTCTATATATATATATATATATATATATATATATATATATATATGTATGTATGTGTGTGTGTGTGTGTGTGTGTGTGTGTGTGTGTGTGTGTGTGTGTGTATACAATATAATATAAAATAATATAATATAATATAATATGATATAATAATACTATTATTACCATAACTAAGAATAAATGTGTGTAGCCATCTGTGCAAGTATATTTTGGGATATATATATATATATATATATATATATATATATATATATATATATACATGCGCAGAAACACACATATACATACAAACATTCATGCGCATATACCCACACAATATGCAGTTACCTCAGGGAAGTGTTCGTGTTTCATATACGTGATAAATTTGAAAATATCTTCTTAACTTAATTTATTAATGAAATCATTAAACAAAATCTATCTCTAAGAGTGATTAAATTTATCATAAAAAGCAAGGGAGATAACTCCAATAGTACCAATCACTTGAGGTTTTCCATTATTTATGTTTTATTTTTCATTTGAAAATAAGATAATTGTGGTATACGTGAAAGTGGATAAGGAAGAACTTTTGCTTGAAAGACATTTCATCAGCGATTTAAGCAAACAGAGTAGAATATAGTTTGTTAAAGTGGATAAATAATCCATTAGCACAGACCGCAGGCACCTGTAAAAATAGAAAAGTAACTGTGGTATTATGATTCCATATTTTCTAAGACAAAATATTGTTCGACGTTTATAGCTTTGATAAGAGGGCCGTAGGTAAAATGAAATTATCTGAACTGAGTAGCGAGGTAATGGAATCGTAATGTAGATTCGGCCCACTGAGCACATGTGCCACCAAACACAAGGCTAAATTACACGCTACAACATGCTTTCGTCATATGTCCAAAGCCTTGGTATGCATGTATCTATCTGTAAATATATATATATATATATATATACATATATACATATATACATATATACATGTCTATATATGCGGCGTAGGTACACTTTTGGTCTCCTGTATGTAAGTATATATATCTAAATTCTGTACGACTCTTTTACTCTTTCCTTTAGCCCTCTTCACACTTCCTTCGTTCCTTCCACTTTTCTTTTTCTCGCTCCTACCCTCTCTCACATTTCTTGGCCTTCCTTTCATTCTCATCAGTTTCCCTCCTCCTTTACCTCACTCTGTACCTTCCACGTGATAGGTGTTCGGCCAAGCCTGACCTTTCTTTCTTAGTTCGACTACCATCCGTGTAGCATCTCTTATATTCCTTCCCATGACTTTCATCCCTTATGTTCCTGCCGTAAGGCTTCACTTCTACACACGGCAGCTTAATTTAATTCGTCCTTAGTCGAAAGATAACTTTTGTTAATGTTCTGTTATTTGTATTTGTAATTGTGTACCATTTCTCCGTTTCTTTTTTCGTCCTTGTTTTCGTATACATTCGCTTGCTTTCTTCCAAAGAATCTAATGCTCTTAGCATAGATTTTCATGGAGCCGGCCAGATTAGAGCAATGTCGAGAGTAACCGGCCGAAACTACAAAGAAGATACGGTACTTGACTGAAGACTGAAAACTCCGAATGACCCGTCTTTGTTTTTTCCTGTCCTTTTTTGTATCGTGTAACTGTCCGAATGTTTTGTTGTCGCCTGTTACATTCTTGTTCCATTTTTTGTTTTGTTTATATATATATATATATATATATATATATATATATAT
>NC_068989.1:53968708-53976648 GCF_001194135.2 Octopus bimaculoides
ACACACACACACACACACACACACACACACACACACACACACACACACACACACATATATATATATATATATATATATGTTTATGAATTTGTGTTGCAAGATTCCTGGTATGAAGTCGTGTGTTGAAACAGATATTGTTGTACTTCGGGATGGAATAAGCCGAAGAAGAGCGCACACGAAAACAGAAAGTGTCGCTGATGATGTCACAGATGTGTGACGCAAGATTTGCGGACAATGGGCATGAGTTAGAATAAGAACAGTAATAAATAACGAATATATAGTGCTTGTGTTTGTTTGACAAAACAAAGAAAAATGACCGTCCCGAAATACAACAATATATATATATATATATTTACATACATTACACGTAAAACCACCCGTCTCTCCTCTTTCTTGGCCAATTGTTTAAAATCAATGGTACTCTGAGATGAAGGCTAGGCTACGTCAGGATCAAAATCATGATGACATCTGGTACGCACGGCTGAAGAAGTGGTGTTTCAACATTTATGTTTTGTTCCTTTTCCTTGCAGTGTTTTTGTCAACGTAGCTTCAATAACAATTATTTATCAGTAAAATTACGCTGTGACACATCTACTTAACAAAATTTTACTTGTAAAACAATAAATAATAATTCTGCCCACTACCAGTCTCCTTGGATTCTGTTTTTTCTCTGTTTCTTTAAGTGTGTATGTGTGTCTGCATATGAAAATGTTAGTTCGTGCGTGTGTGCATGTATAATGGGTGTATGTGTATGACTGCGTGCGTTAACTATAGCGTTTAAGACTTGCAATCAAGCATGTATGTTAGTGTTTACCAGCGACCCTGAAGTGCAGGCAGATTATAATATAATATATGGCGGAAGTAGTTCTGGTCCGTTACTCTGTATATTACAACCTATATATTAACGCTATTAATAACTATAGGAACTAATACAGCGTACCTTATGAATAAATAAACACGTAGTGTTGTATTTCAATGTGCGTAGTCTGGCTACAAAATTAAAACCCAAGAGCATTCCAGCATTTTAAAATTTACCAATTGTTATGTAAGGGATTCGTTGTTATTTAAAAGCTCCTTAGAATCCACTCGTTTTCTTTCCTAAGATACCGCACGTAAAGAGTGGAAGACTACAAACACACACACACACACACACACACACACACACACACACACACACACACACACACACACACACACACACACATACACAGAAATAATAATAATAATAATAATAATAATAATAATAATAATAATAATAATAATAATAATAATAACAATAATAATAATAATAACAATCCTTTCTATTAAAGTCACAAGGCCTGAAATGTTGTAGGAGGGGACTCCCCCAAATAATAATAATAATAATAATAATAATAATAATAATAATAATAATAATAATAATAATAATAATAATAAAAATAATAATAATAATTTTAATAATAATAATAATATTTGGAAGAGCATCACAGCAAACCACAGCACATACCCAAAGCACACAGGACTGCGCTCGGTAGTGAAGTGAAAGCACGTTATAAAAATAAAACTACTGAACAATAATAATAATAATAATAATAATAATAATAATAATAATAATAATAGTAATAATTTATTTTATTAGCCACAAGGCATGAATGAGGAGGGACATGACAAAAACAAGAAAACAATTCCTTTTCTACTCTAGGCACTAGGCCCGGAAGTTTTGGGGAGGCGGCCAGTCGATTGCATCGATCCCTGTACGCAACTGGTACTTATTTAATCGACCCCGAGAAGACGAAAGGCAAAGTCGACCTCGGCGGAATTTGAGATCAGTACGTAAAGACAGACGAAATACCGCTAAGCATTTCGCCTGACAAGCTAATGATTCTGTCAGCTCGCCGCCGAAAATTTGTGTGGAGATTTACATAAAGGATAGGGAGAAAAAATGGAAAAGACAGTGAAATGTGATATAAGTATAAGCGCAGGCGTGACTGTGTGGTAAGAAGCTTGCTTCCCAACCACATGGTTCCGGGTTCAGTCCTACTGCGTGGCACCTTGGTCAAGTGTCTTCTACTATAGCCAAGAGCCGACCAAGGCCTTGTGAGTGGATTTGGTAGACGGAAACTGGAAGAAGCCTGTCATATATATTTGTGGATGTATTTGTGTGTGTATATGTTTTTTTGTGTGTGTGTGTGTGTGTATGTCTTTGTGTGTGTGTGCCTGTCTGTCTGTTTCTGTGTCTGTGTTTTTCCCTCCGCCATTGCTTGACAACCGATGCTGGTGCGTTAGGGTCCACCGTAACTTAGCGGTTCGGCCTAAGAGACCGATAGGATAAGTAATAGGCTTACAAAGAATAAGTCCTGGGGTAGATTTCTTCGACTAAATCAGGTGCTCCAGCATGGCCGCAGTGAAATGAGTGAAACAAGTAAAAGAATAAAAGAATAATATACAAAATATGTGACAACATAAATGAAACAATCGTCCTAATACAAGAGAAACCCCAGCTAGAGCCAGGCAAGGAATCCTACAGATCCAGGATTACCTTGACCACTTAAAGGTCTGAGTCATCTCTCCTGATCTCCTATCTGCAAGCGCACATTTAGAGTAGGAGCATTCACTCAAACTATTTTGGCCAAAGTCACCCGTATATTCACAAATTCACGGGGAGATAGCACTTCCCTCTCCACCTTCAATTTTCTTTCTTAGAGGAATTTTTAAAAAGTTATTGGAGCAGTGGATAAAACTCAATATACTTATGATGCACAACATAAGCAAGCTGTAAATTGTCTTACATTCTCTGTTTTGCACCCTTATATGAGTAGACGCTCAGTACAAGGACAGATATTAATTAATAAATAAGTAACAAATGAACAGGGGCTACCTAACCATATTCATCAGCTTTACAGCTCTGTCAGATATATGGAAACGTACAATCTAGATTTCTTTGTGTCACTGGGACATTTTGTAGTCAAAAGCGTTGTTAGCTGATGAATTCCATATAGACACATTTGCATCAGTAGGTGATATCATGGTCAGTATAGGACCAGTTAGGGACGTTTAGATACCAGCGTTGTCCTGAATATACTGAGAGCAGTCAAAATTTCAAAAAATATCAAAGACCATCACCACATCTGTAATATCTGCCTATTTGAAAGTGTTCTCTTTAGAATCACCCGTTGATAATTAAATTCATAAAGTGCTATATTATCATGAGTAATAGGTACAGATATATAGTTAAGACGGGAATGCTGACAGAAATTCAATGAAGTAGAGAATAAAGTTAAAGTTCTATGCGGTAATATGTATGTATGTATGTATGTATGGTATGCGCGCATGCGTGTATGCGTGCGTACGTATGTATATATATATATATATATATATATATATATATATATATATATATATGTATATATGTGGGTATGTTTGTATGTATATCCTTCTTGAGAGAGTCCAAGCCAGTTGCTAACAAAGTAACAAAGAGGTGTTCGAGTTGGTGTGTTGGTTGAACTGTCGGTGCATACACCCATGCTTAGGCATCTATTCAAATAAGAATCTCAGAGAATTTTGGGAATATCTTATGTATATATGTATGTCTTTATGTATGTATGTATGTATGTATGTATGCATGTATGTATGTATGTATGTATGTATGTATGTATGTATGCACGCATGTATACTCGCTCTTTTAACGCTAATATATCTTCATCAAATAAATCAAAGTGAATTACTTAGAAAACCTGTAATAAAACTATGTTTATATATTATTGTACATTATTTTTTATAATATCAAATAAAACAAGTTAAATTTATTGTTATATGACTCGGGATTATTTTAGGATATATGATTTCTTCATTGCATTTCTTTGTATTTCTCTTTATTTATTTATTTATTTATCTATTCATTCCTCCGTTTATATCGTCAGCCGAAGAACTGAGCGATTACGTTTCTCTTAAAAACTGTTATCCATCAAAAGTACGATATACAGACCCTATCAACAATCATCGATATTTTTTGTGAAACTATCTCGCTTTGTTTTTCTATCTCCCCTTGCCATTTAATCCGAACTGACGATTCTTCCGAGGATGAAACCACTTTTATTTCAAAACTATTTGAATATTTTCTTTTGTTTTAATTAATTCACTGTGCTATTTCACTGTGCTATTTCACTCTGCATTCAGCAGTTTTGAGGAGCCTCTCTCTACTGCACTTCGCTGTATCGAAGCCTATTTCTGTACTCTAATCCGCAGTATTGAGTTCTCTCGCTCTGTGATGTATGAGTTATGTGTTTATTTAAACGTGTGTGTGTGTGTGTGTGTGTGTGTGCATGCGCAATACCTGCATCTGTCTGTCTATCTTTCTATTTATCCATACACACAGACATACACACACACAAATACTTGTATGTGTACATACGTGCGTACATGCATGTTTGTATGTCCTCGTTTAATAGAAATGCCTTCTAAGCAAAAGCTGAATTCGTTAAATACATTTTTTGTATTTGCATAACAACGAAAATACTTAAGAGCAGATAATGAAAAGCGAGCGTTGATGTACATCCCTAACTCAAGTGCTGCACTAATATTGCAATGTTACACTAATCCAATTGACTCAAACATGCTATTGAACCGAATTCGTAAAATGACAGCTTTAGCTGCTCATTTATCACAGAAATGTAACGACGCAAGCAATATTGGTTGGTTATACAATTAAATATGTCACACAGCAGTGAACTCTGGCTCACGAATGGTCATTTTTGATATGAGACCACTATTTAGTCGTGTTTGCAAGGTATTCTTACAACAAGATTTACCATCCTCACTAGCATATATTCAGGAATACTCATTATTATTTCGGAATTTTTCTGAAATGTCTCCAATACGCTTTATATACAAGCCTACTGACCCAATGAAACTGCGCTCTCCTTCTCTTTCTCTGTCTCTCTTTCTCTCTGTATTTCTCTCTCTTCCTCTCTTTCATTCTCTCTGAAGTAGTTATTTTTTAAGTCTAGTATCTATCCTGTCATTTCTATTGTTGATATTCTACGTTACAGGTATGCAAACCAACCAACACCGTTTATCAAGCAGTGATAGGGGAACAAATAGGCACAAACGCACGCGCGCACACACACGCTCTCTCGCTGTCTCTCTCTCTCACACACACATATCTATATACATATAAATGTATATATGTATGTAAATATATTTATATATATATATTTACACACACACACACACACACACATATATATATATATATTTACATATATATACCTATACTTATACACACACATAAATACAATCATACCTATATATATATATACGACGGGCTTCCACATAGTTTTCATCTGCTGGTGTTTATTACTTCAGAGTCAGTTGGTCAATTGTTTTCGTCCAAATGGCTTAATTTTGGCTCTTACAAATGGCGTTGCGTTTCTTCAACTAATTACATACAACCTTACTCATAAAACCAAATCTTAAATCACACGCGGTTATTTAGATGATGTCATGAAATTTGGTTAGACAAGAGGTGGGGTACATGACAGAATGTGATCGAAATTGATTAGATTTGCTCATAAATCTAACGACACTGATTAGCAATAAATGTTAATTTTCATCTTCATCTATATGTTTTAGGTTATCAAATTTCACATAGAATCCTGACTCCTTACGTTTAACTCCACTTAAAGAAATGCCCTTATCTAGTAATGAACAAACCTTGTTTAATGTGGCAGTTCTATCTGCATGTTACTCCTGAAGGATTGCCCACGTCTCTAAAAGTATAAGACCTCTAACCAACGTTTATTTTTCTATTTTAAAAGGCGGCTGAAACAGCGATCAACAACTAGAATACAACTATTAAGGTGACTGTCAAAGAATAAGTAAACGAACATATGCCATTTGTGATCGAAACGGACGTCTCTTGGGCAGCCGTCGGGCTATGCTCAAGTAAAATATTAGAACTACAGCATTCCTTTCTATCAAGTAAAAAAAAGTCATTGAGCGATAAGAGGAAGGGACTTATGCAGTAGATAGTTGAGGTCTTCAAAGTGTAACATCATTTCGTCTTAGACAAACGATTTACTTCTAGTAATAGATCGGTCAGTCGATAAATATCTATTCAGTAGTCGAAGAATATTGCCGTTTTCCATTTGTGTTTTACTGGTCGCAACATTTTTCCATGCTTGACTATGCTATGTTTTGTTTTCTCTTTAACTGATTATGTCCACTTAGAAGGAGGAATCGCCTTCCTGTTTTCCGAATTGAAGTTTGTCTCGAATGAAAGCTACGTCCTAAGTAAGACTCCTACCTATAATAAATTACTGAGAACGGAGAGTAACATTCCTTCTGAAGACCATAAATCTCCCGATACCCAATGAAATCGCTTCTAACTGACGCTTTACGCTTGAGATGACTCGTACTGTATGTACCTAGAAACGCAACAACTTATGAACGTCTCCTAGCCTTTCCACGGCATACAGCTATATTGAACGAGCTTGTTGATCTGGCTTCCCTCAGTCGGAAAGGTTCTGTTGCGAAAATGCATCTACAATAAGGACGAATATAAGAAGTTGAACGATTGGAATCAAATATCCAAAATACTTAGAAATAATTAAAAATAATTAGAAATAATTAGAAATTTACGGACGTCAGGATAAGGTTGCTTTAGATCGAGGTGTGATTGCTCGAATTCGAACTAAAAGTCTAAAAAAGCCTTTCGTTGTTTACTTTGACTTCTGATAAAGCAACTAAGCTGCAATCCTATCAAGCAAAATACCAACGTTGTTCTATTCTCATTTGAAAACACTCTGAAAGTTATAATTACACATAAAAAATTAGATATCGAAAGATATTGTCATTAATGATTTACTTATTCGGTGATTAGTTTGTCCTAATAATGATTTTAAATTTTGGCACAAGACCAGCTAATTTGAGAGAAGGGGTAAATCGATTACATCGACTTCAGTGCTGAACTGGTACCTATTTCATCGATCCCGAAAGGATAAAAGGGAAGGAAAACTTCGGCGGAATTTGAACTCATAAACTAAAGACGGACGGATGAAAGGCCACTAAGCAATTTGCCCGGCGTTCTAACGATTCTGTCAGTTCGCCACCTTCATCTGTCCCAGTAATATTGTAATCTTTAACTTTTACTTGTTCCAACCATTGAACGACGGCCATACTGGGGTACCCGCCTTGACGGTTTCAGTCGAACAAAATCGACTCCAGTGCTTAAGTCTTGTACCTTATTCTATCTGCCACTTTTTCTGAACCAATAAGTTTTGAGTATTTTAGGAATAAAAACACCACAATTTCACGTTATCTCAATAACAATAAAACTGATTTAATCATCACGATCTACTACTGCTGTTATAACTACTCTGTAAACTGCGATAGCGAATATGTTTGTCCATGGACGTCAATACTGTGAAACTGCAAACTTAAATAATTTTCTCGTTAAAAATCAGTAGAAACTTTAAGTAAATTAAAGCGGCTTTGAACTGATTAAGCTTCATGGAGTATTTTTACTACATATTTCTATATAGACATAGAACATTTGGAAGAAACATTAATTCTTATATATACAGACTCTCTAAGTGATCTATAATCACAGACCATCGTCTTAGAGTTGTGCTACTATCATAACTAATTACCCCCCGACTTTAATACAATCACCTCTATTTATGAGATCGTCGTGGCTGGAAAACTTTTCGATGATACGTTTGTCCGATCAGGTCAATTTGTTAAGGAAACGTGAATGAAAAAAACATCTACATATACAGTTTTTAGAAATAGTAGTTAAAACGCCCTCTGACAACATATCTGCTTCTTAACGAATGTTGATTTTCACTTCCATACTTCCGCAGTATAAAATAAAGTACCAGCCTTTAAAAACAGTAATCGACCTATACTTTCAAAGGAAGTTGTGTGTGTGTGTGTGTGTGTGTGTGTGTGTGTGTGTGTGT
>NC_068989.1:53978498-53979325 GCF_001194135.2 Octopus bimaculoides
TATATATATAAATAATACAAAGAATATGTATGCATGTATACCCACATATATGTACATACTTACATCTACATGTGTATATAGATGCATATCAGGGTACAGGACGTTAGAAAAATGAACTACAGACAACGGAACGAACACATAGGAAAACAGATAGCCACTTGGAATTAATCCTTCGTCAGCTGCCTCTATTCTAACTAGACGTTTCGAAGATAAGGCAGAACGTACTCTAGAATAGTCTCTTCCTTAGTAGTGGATCGACCCACTAAACAGAGGATTCCAAGGTGGCAAACACAAACCAAGACAGGAAAAAATGGACAGTGAAGACTATATATATACATATATAGTCGAGATTTACAGAAAAACAAAAGACGAAAATAGGTTTATAAACAACAAACAGGTGTATCAGATTAACACTCGGGAAGGTGAGAAAGTCTTTTACGTAAAAATTATTTTGCAGAAGCGCATCAGTTGGCTGCAATTCCTCGCTGAATGGTTTTTATTTAAGAGATTTCTTTCTCCTAAATGGATTGTCTTCACGATGACTGGGGAGCCTTATCTACCTTTGATTACAGTGGATGGCCCTTGACTTTCCAGAGTTCCTCAGTCCTTTGACGTGCCTTGTTTTTCAAGCCGTTAAGCGTCCCAAAATCAGCCTTCTCATCAAGGAAACTTAGCAGCGTTGGTAGTTTAGTCAACAACTAAACGACCATGCAACAAGTTGTATTGGGTTACATGTTAAAAGTATTGCAAGAGCGACCTGACATACATACATAAATAAACACACACATATATATATATATATATATATATATATATATATATATATA
>NC_068989.1:53982787-53985172 GCF_001194135.2 Octopus bimaculoides
AAATGTATGCATATATGTGTGTGCATGTGTGCATATATATATGCACACACACACACACATACTAAATCACGTTCACTACAAAAGAAACGCTCGTGCACACTGCCAGGTTGTCATCAGCTTTTAAGCGTACAATGTATAACACGCATGATAACCTGTCGAGATCTCCGGTCTGGAGATGGCAATAATAGTGATCGTCTGAGTGGTGGTAGTTGTGATGGCTGTTGGGTCCTGGGGTTTGGCTGCCAACGATACACGTGTCTGCCTGAGTTTGGGCATATGTTTTAATAAGCGTCCCATGTTACTAGACTGATCCCGTCCAGTTACGCGCCAAGTCCATTCTGCGACACGGATTCAACAACAACTTAAACTCGTTAGCTTCTGAGATCAGATCTCACCGATATTTGAACTGAAGATTTGCATTTCAACCTACTGGGCCCTACAAAATAAAATACAACCTAAGTACTAGAGTCGATGGTATTTACTAACTTTCCTCCAAACTCCAGACCTCTCTTCTACACTAAATGTAATAATTGAAGGGCAGTGGATTGGCAGGATCTTTATAAAATTTCTTGCACTATTTCTCCTGTTCTTCGTGTTTTGAGTTTAGATCCTGCTAAATTCATATTCGCATTTCATTTGTACGGGATATATAACATACAGTACTAAATAAGAACACAGGTTGATGATAACGACTGATCAATCACTTCTCACCAACTTTTAGAGGTTTTGTTTAATTTAGAAAGACTTACGTTAAAGGTTTCGATTATTTTCCCATTATGTCCCATTGTTAAGGTTGTTTAAACCATAACACTGAAATGCATGTTGTAACAGACAGAATGATATTATAAATAATTTGTATTAATATTATAATTGTATTAAAATACGAGGTAGCGAGCTGGCAGAATCATTAGCACGTGGGTAATTTTAGGGTAGGGTCTAAGGCTATGGCTCACTACATTTCTATATTGTAAATCTGTGGATGGGCTCCAGACGAACTGGTTTTAAGAAACAAATTAAAATGTAATGACCATTATTTTTAACTTGTTTCTCTCATATATTTATTATAAAATTTTTGAATGCCTGTCAGTTATTGCTTGTGTATGAATATGTATCGCCATGCATGTGTCCATATTTATGTTACTCTATTCATTTTATAGATAAAATTTTAAGTGAACGATATGATATACTAAAATAGATCGTCGTTGCGCCTGTAGTATATTCAGTTTGCAAGAATTAAATGCACTTAAATATATATTACTCTTTATTAAACCTGCATTTATATGTTGTTAATGGTATATGATAAGTGTGTAGGATGAATACATGTGTACGCGCTTTAAAATGTTCGCATGTACGTGTTTGTGCGAGTATGCAAGTGAGAAAGAAACTCTCATGCATGTGTGTTTATCTATAAATAACATGTGTACGCCTATATAATATATGCTCTATATTATATAGGCGTACGCACACACGCACACGCACGCACACACACACATATGTGCATGCGTGTATATGTGTGTACAAACATACAGATACACGTGTATGTTCATATGAGCACGTACGTATATAAGCATGCATACATGCACACAGACACACATACACAGACACACACACAGACACACACACACAGACACACACACAGACACACACACATACACACATATGCACATATGTATGTATTTCTATGTGTGTGTGAGAGAGAGAAAATAGAGGTATAATCTTATGTTAAAGCTAGTGATACATCTTGATGACAAGTTCCATTTCAAATTAGTGTTTATAAACTACACTTTCTCAAAACATGTTTACATACGTAAGCATACGATATATCTTGTGTGTGTGTGTGTGTGTGTGTGTGTGTGTGTGTGTGTGTGAGTGTGTGTGTGTGTATGTTTCTGGACAAATTCTTTTCAAGGGCTAGCAGATAAAACACCTATATCTAGATACATCACAGTCAAAATCTCCCTATTTGAATGGGCCATGATAACACGCGTGATGCTGTTAACTGACACACGACCAGGTCCAAGTTTATCTAACTTTATTAGTACATAACGGAGTATAATTTTATCAGGGGCCTTTGTTATATTGTTTATAATTAAATTTCATATAAATTGGTTTAATGGTCAGGTACAATACAAGCTTGTGTATATGTGTGTATGTGTGTATATATATGTACATGGAAATATGTCAATGCAAATGTATATGAGAGTGTGGTTTAAATGCTTATCTATATGTATATATGTATGTAGAAGTACATATATACAAACAAAGATACATATATATATATATGTGTGTGTGTGTGTGTGTGTGTGTGTGTGTGTATAGAAATGTATACATATATATACCTATATATACACATATAGATATATACATATATATATATATATATAT
>NC_068989.1:53985587-53986073 GCF_001194135.2 Octopus bimaculoides
ATATATATATATATATATATATATACATATATACATTACCACATAACAGTGAGTAAGAAAATATCGAGATATCAAAATATGTTAGACAAGTATATATATATATATATATGTATAAAATTGATGTATTGCATTATCATTCAGAAAAATATACACGATAATTAATAATATATAAAATATATATTTGAGTGTGTTGGATTTATAAATATCATGGTAAGGAAATAAACTATACGTTACATGCGTATATTAATGGTTTTCACAGACAATAATTAACAATTAGGAAATGTCGTTAATGGTATTTGAATATTTAGATATTTATTTACAAAATAGTCTTACACAAGCCTACAGATAAATGTATGTATAAAATTATAGACATATATACGCATGTACCCATGCATATGTGTGTGTGTGTGTGTATGTTTTTTTAAAATTTTTTACTAAATCCACTCACAAGGCTTTGGTCGGCCCGAGGATATAGTAGAAGCCACT
>NC_068989.1:53986083-53987167 GCF_001194135.2 Octopus bimaculoides
TATATATATATATATATATATATATATATATAAAGCTATGGCATGGTATTAGATTGTCATGTATAATATATATGTGTGTGTTTATGTGCGCGCATGTGTGTGTGTGTATGTGTGTGTTTATTGACTGCTTCAAGAAACCAGTGTTCGTGGCCGTTGTTATCCATTATCAGTTTTATAGATTTAATACCAGTGATACCCTGGGCTGAATTCAAATACATTTGTCACTTTCTTGCGATTACGTAGCCTAGCATGTTTCTTAGAAATCATCTTGAATAATACATGAAATTCATATTGTGAAACGCACGAACACTCATATAAGGTCTGTGGCGTGTGCTGGGCCCTCATCTCTCGACAGGATAGAATGGGTGAACGTGTAACATATGTGATGTTCGAGATTTTATACCTTTTGACGCCCGTCTATTCTTCTCTGTAAGCGCCACCGATTTCTCTAAGAAATAATGAGAGAGAGGGTCAGAAGGAGATGAGTGAAAGAGACAATGACAGAAAAGGGCAAATTATCTATTTATGTAATAAACAGGTAATCTATTGACCCAACAATTATAAAATTTCAACTTAGCCACGGTGAGATTTGAACTGCAAACACACAGAATATTGAATGTAAGAACCAAATGATTTCTATCCGCCACTGTACGATTCTTTCAATTCACAGTATATAAATTTACTTTGGGACATAAAATATTAAAAATAGATATAAAAACCATAAAGTATTTTTAGCTCATACAACTTTGATAGTGTTCTGCTTACAATAGTCAATGTTTATTGCATTCATTTTAGTTTTACTATGAATATCTATGGTACTTAAATTTGTATTGAGTACTTCTCGTGATTTCAGTTCGTCGCCTTCCAGCAGTGATGTGCAGACGAGCGCCCCGGCGTCTGGACCCACACGGGATCGGCGTCGGGACCCACGCGCTTCTCTCGATCGGGCCCGTCGCTCCACGAAAGCGCAGGCACGGCTAACCGACGGAGACGGGCTAACGCATCTCGCCCTCAGCAAGCACGACGCAGCGAGATATATATACAGATGTATTTATATACAGATGTATATATATATACATATATA
>NC_068989.1:53987267-53989950 GCF_001194135.2 Octopus bimaculoides
ATATATATATATATATATATATATGCTTATATATATATATATATATATACGTATGTATATGTGTATGTGAGCGTGTTTGTGCGTGCCTGTGTGTGTATACATATATGTATTTTTCGTATATGCGTGCATATATGTGTGTCTGTGGTGTGTGTTTATATATAAACGTGTATGTATGTAACTATATATGTACACACATGCGTAGATACATGTGTGTGTGTGTGTGTGTGTGTGTGTGTGTGTGTGTGTGTGTGTGTGTTGTCCAATATAATTTTAGTGGAAAGTTTGTAATATGAAAAGCGATACTCGTCCACAAGTTTAATATATCATTTTGGAGAGGGAATTATCCTGTCTTATTCATTTCCCTGTATATGTATAGGAATGTATGTATGTATGTATGTGTGTGTGTATGTATGTATGTATGTATGTATGTATGTATGTGTGTATGTATGTGTGTATGTATGTATGTATGTATGTATGTATGTATGTATGTGTGTATGTATGTATGTATGTATGTATGCTGTTGTATTAATGATTAAAAAATTATCTGCATATACATACATATATGTATATACAAACATACATACATATATGTATATACAAACATACATACATATATGTATACGTATATCTATATGTATCTATTTAAATATATGAATATACATACATACATGTGTATATGTATATGTATGTTTATATATATGTATGTATATATGTATATGTATAGATATAGATATAGATATATACATATACATATATACATATATATATATATGTGTGTATAAATATTTATATACATGTATGTCTATATCCATGATGTATGTATGTCATTATTCAGTCTTATTTCAAGATTCCTTGCCAATAGAGAAAGAGCTGGTTTCTAACCTAGATCCAAGGCTCCTTCATTGGAATTTCAACATCAACAAGAAGCTATGTATGTATGTATGTATGTATGTATGCAAGTGTTTGCATGTATGTAAGTTGTGTATAGGTATATGTTTAAATATGCGTATGTATATATTAAATCTATGTATGTATCTACATATATGTGTGTATATATGAATGTTTGTATGTGTATGAATGTTTATGTGTGTATATATGAATGTTTGTATATATGCGTATATTTGTAGGTATGTTTGCTTGTATGAATATGCGCGGTACCATTTGTATTTGTTACATCGGGCTGGGTGGCTGCTTATCGAAATATGAACGTGTTAATCCTGAGATGACATCTACTGCGACGCCCGTAATTCCCTAAGGAGATTCAAGGGTTTGTTCCTCTAGAAAAATGGTTGTGTCATCTACCAATCTAGCAGGAGGTATATTCCTAGCTAAACTCCAGGCTTTTTTGTATTGGTAGAGAACGCGTTCTACAACGTTTAAATTCCAGCAACATATTTTCATGCAGTAAGATCACACTGGGAGAAAATTCTACAATATAGACATTCTCAACCATTAGTATATCTATCTATCTACCTATCTATCTATCTATCTATCTATCTATCTATCTATCTATCTATCTATCTATCTATCTGTCTGTCTGTCTGTCTATCTATCTACATATATATATTATATATACATTGTATGTAAATTACCTATACATATTTATATTATGTAGATAATTTACACACACAAGCATGTGTATATGTATTTTTCATATATGTGTGCATATACATGTGTCTGTGTTGTGTGTGTTTATATATGAACGTGTATGTATGTAAATATAAATGTACACACATACGTACATACATACATATATATATATATATATATATATATATTATTTTGTTTAAAAGAGTTCCAACTCTGTCTGTTTTTTATGTTTTATTTATAGTCTTGTAAAATTAATGTGGGATATAGAATATGGAATATACAATATGTAATATATATATATATATATACACAGACACATACACACATATATATGTAAAGAAAGAATGACAGGTGCTAGATAGGTAGCTAGATAAACAGAGAGAGGGGGTAAAGAGAGAGAGAAACTCAAGCACACACACTCACTCATCATGAAATTTTATGTACTAACCTTGAGTCATACTTAAGAGTGGATCCTTAAACGCATATTAAAAGATATAGTTTTATAAATACATGTTATTTACTATCATAATAAAAATATTGATTGTAACTTCGAAATTTGGGCTTTGGCGATGATCATTAAAATGTCTAATGCCAGTAAGCTGAATCTGAGTACTTTTGGTAGGTTTTTCCTAAGAAAAAAAGAAATTTTTAAATATGTACTCTGCTAATATGTATCGAGAGAGTCTTCAATTTAATGTTAAAAGGTCTTCATACATAACTCCTCATGAAATGAAACAAATATATATGTCTATATGCTTGTTTGTTTACTTGTATACACGACCAAGCATGCACGCGCATGCGCACTCACGCTTATGTTCTTCTGACCATGTGTTTATGTTAGAATGCGTGGCAGATTATAAAGACCTACAGAAAAAAATGGTATCTGTTCGAATCCCGGTGAGAGTCAAATTCACCTTTCGGCGTTGAGAATACCAGTCATGTACTGGGGTCGATGGAATTAACTATTTCCTTCCCGCTACGTATAAGGTGTCAAATATATGTATGTATATATGTATGTATGTATTTTATATACATGTGTGTGTGTGTATATATATATATATATATATATATATATATATATATATATATATAT
>NC_068989.1:53990246-53991561 GCF_001194135.2 Octopus bimaculoides
ATATATATATATATATATATATATATATATAATTATATTACGTTACATTATATCATATTGTATTATATGCATGCATGCACCTATGTGTGTCAACATTTGTTACCGTAAGTGTGGAAGATTGGTCGAATCGATGGAGAGTCGGTCGAAATGCTTTGTGGTATTCATTCTGTTGAATGCATTCCGAAGTGAAATCACACCGAGATCAACTCTGGCTATGCGGGTTCGTTGAAATACAGCCTCAAGGAGAACCAGTATAAACAGTGCCAGTCGATTTAATTGAATGATCTAATCCCAGAATTTCAGGCCCCGTTCTTAAATTAAAGACAATTATTGTTTATGATCGTTGTTATATTTATTGCATATTTCTGGTGGAAACGGTAGACTCCAGCAATATTAATAATCTAAGATGAAATTAGGATGGACTCGATATCATTAGCAGTTATCAAACATGGGTCATGAGAGACATGTCTCAAGAGTACTTATTTACCGTCTCAACCGAACAGGATTCTTTAACATGAAACCGTCCGGTAACAGGAGTTAACTGTTATGAGTCAAAATTTTCAATACCAAGGGTCCGTATATTTCTGAGAAAATTTCTGGGGTAATTTTGCACCGCTTCAATATACCTGTATCTATGTGTGTGTATGTGTGTATCTGTGTTTGTGTGTATGCGTTTGTGTGTGTCTGTGTGTCTGAGTATGTGTGCATAGAACGTGTGTGTATTAAGATGTGTGTGTGGAATGCGTGTGCATGTGTATGAATGTCTCTGTGTGTAAAGTGTAGTGTAATTTCAACTAGTGTGTATGCACGAATTTAGGCACACGTACAGAATACGTTAACTTCAGTCTTGTAACCAATTCTTAGAAGATTCTCGGGGACAAAACAGTACTTGGTTGTACCCTACCCTATCACATACTATTCACAAATGCCTGTGTACACACAACGCACCTATCTAAAACCCATTGCCACACACACACGCACAAACGCACACACACACACACACACACACATATATATAAGCTACGTATAAACACACACACGAATATATGAGTGTGTTTATGTGTGTTTATCGGCGTTCAAGCGTTAACAGAAAATGTATCAAATAAGTATATGTAAAATAAATTATATATAATTCACTTTTATTATTATGTAACTTACTGATGTATTAAGGAACATTTGTTAAAACCTGTAGCACTCAATTAATTACTGAGTAAGTTATGACCGACTAGATGCCCCCGCTGCTCCAGCACGAGCGCAACCCAATAAAGTGAGTTGATAAAAAACACACAGGATATATATTTATATATATATATAT
>NC_068989.1:53991606-53992476 GCF_001194135.2 Octopus bimaculoides
GAAAATGAAAAAAAAGGCAGAATGCTAAACTGGAAGCATATTTTCCAGTTTAGCATTCTGCCTTTTTTTTCATTTTCCTATTATTTCTCCACGTGCGGTTAACACAACCCCACTATTTACTGACTTATATATATATATATATATATATATATACATACATATGTGTGTGTGTACTTATATTCATTTATTCTTTTAATTGTTTCAGTCATTGGACTGCGGCCATACTGGGGCAGCACCTTGAAGAATTTTAATCGAACGAATCAACCACAGTACTTTTTCTTTTTAAAGGTTGGTACTTATTCTATCGAACTGTTTTGCCGAACTACTAGGTTACGGGAACAAACACAAACCAGCACCGGTGGTCAAGCGGTGGTGCCGGACAAACGCATAGACAAAGTACGCGCACGCACACACACACAGACACACACATAGACACATGCACATACACTCATACATGCATACACACTCACACATACACACACTCTTTCTCTCTAACACACACACACACACACACACATATGCATGATAGGCTTCTTTCAGTTTCCTCCACTCACAATAATTTGGTTGGTCCGAGGCTATGGCAGAAGGTGCCACGCAGTGCAGCTGAACCCGAAACTGTGTGGCTGGAGAGCAAATTACTTCGATAATGAACTTCCTTAAATGAGAAATTCGAAATACGAATTCGTAAATACAAATTGGAAATGCGATTAGTAAATCAGAGTAGCGACCATAAATTCTCTCTAATTATAACGGAACGGAATGAAGCAATTTCGCGTATTCCAAACCAGTGTGGTATACAAAGACATTCCCGCACACCCTATGCAAATGATTATGAATCTATCTATCTATCTATCTATCTATCTATCTATC
>NC_068989.1:53993651-53994097 GCF_001194135.2 Octopus bimaculoides
TATTATTTATTTATTTGTTTATTTATTTATTTATTTATTTATATACACCCACAGATGCATAACACATGCACATAGATTCATATAGACTATATTGAATTAGTGCTTATATACATACATGTATATTTTATACAGAGAGAAACAGACGACGATAGATAGATAGATAGATAGATAGATAGATAGATAGATAGATAGATAGATAGATAGATAGATAGATAGATAGATAGAATGAAATAAGTGCGTACACGTACTGTTGGGTCTAGGCGCACGTGTATCTGTAAAAGTACATATATACCAATACTACGAAACGCAAATATATGAATTTATTTATTACACCCGTCCACGCGTTGATATTCTTATACTGTCTGTATATCTCTTCTCATTCTCTCCTTTTTCTCACTCGTTATCTCTCTCTCTCTCTCTCTCTCTCTCTCTCTCTCTCTCTCTCT
>NC_068989.1:53994823-53997340 GCF_001194135.2 Octopus bimaculoides
ACACACACACACACACACGCAAACACACACACACACACACACACACAGAGGCATATATATTTACATATATCTTTGACGAGTTTCTTTCAATTTCCGCCTACCAAATCCACTCACAAGGCTTTGATCGGCCCGAAGATGTAGAAAGACTCACTTGCCCAAGGTACACACAATGACACTGAACTTGTGTAAGAATCCTGTCGTATATATGTATGTATGAATGTATGTATGTGTGTATGTATGTGTGTGTGTGTGTATGTGTGTGTGTGTGAATGTGCGAGTGTGTGTCTTTGTATCTGTATTTGTCCCCACAACACCGCTTAACAACAGGTGCAGGCGTGTTTACGTCTCCGTAACTTAGCAGTTCGGTAAAAGAGAACGATAGAATAAGTACCTGCTTTGATAAGTACCGGGACCGATACATTCGACTAAAGTTCCTTCATGGCGGTGCTCCCGCATGGCCGTAGTCTGGTAACTGAAACAGGTAAAAGATAAAAAAAGACTTTCTACACACTCTCTCTCTCTCTCTCTCTCTCTCTCACACACACACACACACATAAACGCACACACACATTGCAAAAGTCATGTACACTAATCCGATTACATATCCTATATACATTAACTAACGCTGAAAAATAAGCATAAACATTCTCTCTCTCTCTCCACTTCTCTCTCCTTTCCCTCTTTCTCTCTCAGGCATTCTCTCTCTCTCTCTCTCATTGACCTAGACAAATGTAGAGCTATAGATATATGTAAATTATAATATACTCCATGCATCCATATTAATTCAATCATATACGCATACACACATACATACATACTTACATACACATGCAAACACACACACGCATACATGTACAAATACGTGTCTTAATATAGAAAACTGAATATTTCTATAGATGCTACAATTTGAGGGATACAGATTGGCAGTTAGGTACTTGAAATTTGGTATAGGAACACATGTTTTCAAGGAGTAACTCATTGGCTATGTGGCTTTTCAATGGAACGACATAATCCTCAAATGGTCTGGGATATTTTTTCTGGATCCTTATGTTCTGAGTTCAAATCGTGCGCGAAAATAGCTTATCTTTCACTAACTCCTGACTCCCGGACTCGATAGACGTGATATCAATCAAACAAGGGGGTTGACAGTATCGACAAATCCCCTCAAAATTCCTGGCTTTGTGCTTCAATCGGAAACCATTATTATCATTATGAATCAAGGTGAAAAGCTGGCGAGATGGTAGAATGGTTAGCACACCGGGCGAAATGCTGATAGGCATTTCCCCCGTCGCTACGTCATGAGTTCAAATCCCCCCACCCCCACCACCACCACCCAAAAAAATTTCAGGCCTCATGCCTATAGTAGAACGGATTACGAATGAGGGTACGGCGGCGAGCTTGCAGAATTGTTAGCACGCTGGACGAAATGCTTAGCGGTAATTCACCCGTCACTACGTTCTGAGTTCAAATTCCGCCGATGTCGACTTTGCCTTTCATTCTTTCGGCACCGATAAAATACGTACCAGCTGCGTACTGGGGTCGAGCTAATCGACTGGCATCCTCCTACCCAAAAATTTCAGAACTCGCGCCTATAGTAGAAAAGATTATGAATGAAAATATGGCGTCGAGCTGGCAGACGCTCGACGAAATGCTTATCGGTAATTCACCCGTCGCTACGTTCTGAATTCAAATTCCGCCGAGGCCGATTTTACCTTTTTATCCTTTCTAAGTCGATAAATTAAGTACCAGTCAAACACTGGGGTCGATGTAATCGACTGGTCCCCTCCCCGAAAATTTCAAGCCTTGTGCTTTTAGTAGAAACGAGTATTAAAAATCAATGTAAACTGGCAAAATTGTTAGCATCAAGGACAAAATGCTTAGCGGCATTTCTTACGATCTGAGCTCAAATACCACCGACGTCTTCGCCTTTTATCCTTTCGGATTTTATCATATTATATATGTTTTCGTGTTTTCTTCAATCTGCAGGTTTATGCATTGGCATAAAAGGTAATGAAATGACAGAATTTAACTATTAATAAACACTCACACAAGCACACAATCGCAGGAACGCGCGCGCGCACACACACACCCACACACACACACCCACACACCCACACACACACACACATATATAGAGAGAGACACTCAAACGCAAACACGCACAAATGCATGCAAAAATAAGTGTTTTAACATAGAAAGCAGAAAATTTGTATGAGAGCTACTACAAGATGTAGGATGCAGTTTATATATATTATATTTTTATATATACATATACACTATATATAGTGTATGTATGTATATGTATTTATATATATATTATATATTTATATTACATACATACACTCATACACAAACATACACGTACATATCCTTGTGTATGTGTGGCACGTGTGTATATATATGTGTATTTTCCGCGTGGGAATATATATTCATGAAATCATGTACGAAGACCTACAATATACTCGTATATATACAAGCGAGTGTTATTTTTCAGTCTAAGTATATATATATATATAT
>NC_068989.1:53997670-54000173 GCF_001194135.2 Octopus bimaculoides
TATGTATACGTATGTTTTCTCGCGTCTGTATACATCTGTGAGAGGCTGTGTGCGTCTGAGGGAAGGTAAATATTCGTTGATATGTTTATATGTATGTGAATATGCGATATAAATACTGTTGTTTGAGTGTAGTTATCCACTGATTAAGAAATGCATTTTAATTTCTACTTACTGAGAGCTACACCCAGACACGTGCGCTCAAAACTACACCTACAACAGTTGTATATTCAGATACACACACACACACAAACAAATTTTCAACTTCCAGTGATCATCTAATTGAAACGTGGTTTTTTGTTTTTCCATTCTTTCTCTTATCAGCTTTCCTTTCCGAACATGAGCGTATGCTCGAAACATTAAAATATTCCACTGTTCCTGAGTTTCAATTTAATACATTGTGTTCGTTTGTTTTTTAACCTCGTTTTCGTGTTATTAATTTTGTACCATATACATACATACCTACTTACACACACACACACACACACACACACACACACACACACTCACACCCATATATATATATATATCACAAAGTGCCGTGATGTGAGACTAAACTCGAAGCCATGTGATTCGAAGCGAGCATCTTAACTACATAACCATGCCTAAAATGAATAAAATACTCTCTCCATAAATTTTATCTATTTTCCCGTTCTAGTTGTTCTTAGTCTAGAATCGATTTCTCCACTGGATATTTCAGCTCCAACCATCTCATTAATTTGTAAAGCTGTAGCAGTGTACCTTAAACCGACGAATTGGTAGAGTCATTATATCTCGTGATATTTCTACTGATACTCCATGTCGTAAGTTCAAATCACGCCGTGGCCAAGTTTGCTTTCCATCCTTTCCGAGTCGATAAAATGTAGCAGTATAGGATGAAGAATTGAGAAGGTTTTGCTGAAGCGCCGGGCTGGTTGGATGCCTTGCGATGTCTGTTTCAGCATTCTGAGTTCAGATCTCGGCGTCACCTAAAAATGTTAAGCTTTTCGTCCGGAGTTGGCATTCGACAGATAACAACAGTAATTTGTAAAGTCAATTAAAGCAAAGTTTCCTCAATTTCATCAAAATACTCAATCGCACATTATAAACGTTTCTAATTTAGATACAAGGCCAGTATATTTAAGAGAAGGGGTTGTTAGTTTGTATCATCGATCTACAGTAATAGACTAATACTAAATCAGTAAATCAGTCTACCTGGCCCTATAGTAGGTATTTATTGACAGCGAGCCATAGCATACATATATTAGAATTGGACCCCTAGACCAGTGTGGCCTCTGGTCAACTTACCAGTACGCTGATGCCTAAAAACGGCTCTGCATCAGTTAGGATCTTCATGACATTTTATGCAACACGGTTTTCATTTTCGAATCACAGATGCAGTCTGTTTGATAAACGTCAATGGGGTTCCCATCGACTTAAATTCTATCAAATTTCTTGGGTTGACACGAGACTATGACAAAAGATAGTGGCATGGGTTTCGAACCAGAAACCCGGTGATTGTGAAGCTGCTTTGTTTATTTCACGGCTATATGACTATGTTGTGTTCAATGACGTAATAATAGGTTTGTAGTTGATGAACAACTGCCGTTTGAGTATGAGGCATCGTAAGTTGATTAGAACAGCAATACTTACAGCGAATGCAATATGTCATCTGTTAGAAAAGACGTATTTGGCAAGATAGGTGCATATATATATATATATATATATATATATGTGTGTGTGTGTGTGTGTGTGTGTGTATGTGTATATGTGTGTGTGTGTGTGTGTGTATTACACGCACGCACACACACACGCACATATATGTATATATATATGAAAGGGGGGAAGTGGGACAAAAGACGTAAAGAGGGAATGAAAAGCATAGAAGGAATAACAGAGTGGAAAATTGAGAGAGAGAGTGAGAGAGAGATAAAGAAGGAGAGATAAAGAGAGAGAGAGAAAGAAGTTGACAGTAATGGATGACAGCATTATTGTTGTAATAAATGGTGATTTTAAGGAGGCGAGCTGGCAGAAACATTAGCACGTCCGGTGAAAATGCTTAGTGGTATTTAGTCTATCTTTATGTTCTGAGTTCAAATTCTGCCGATGACGACTTTGCCTTACATCCTTTCGGAGTTGATGAATTAAGTACCAGCTACGTACTGGGGTCGATCTAATCGACTGGCCCCCTCCCCCAAAATTTCGGGCCTTGTGACTAGAGTAGAAAAGATACTTGCGCCTAGAGTAGAAAGTGAGGATCTTTTTTAAAACGGGGGCCACATTTTTCATTAACGAAACACTTTGAAACTTGGAACACTGGTAGAATGTGTCATATAAAACATCTTTTTCTCTTAGTCTTCTTTAAAAAAAAAGAAATCCATAAATTATTCCATGTTAAAGTTGTCGTATTTCTGTAATTTCAACCAATCACTGACGTCCATTCAGCCGATATACATTAAGTGCCGACTACATAAACAAACGATTCTGAAACAATTAACCCTAACCCTAACCCTAACTCTAACCCTAA
>NC_068989.1:54000266-54003413 GCF_001194135.2 Octopus bimaculoides
TTAGGGTTAGGGTTAGGGTTAAAGCAAATTTAAAATGAAAAAAGCAAATAAAACGAAGAATCGTTTGTTTATGTAGTCGGCACTTAATGTATATCGGCTGAATGGACGTCAGTGATTGGTTGAAATTATCGAAATAAGACAATTTTTTACATGAAATAAATTCGAATACAAAAATATTTTTCTGTTCTATAACACAAAATAGATAAGTATACGAAGTTTGAAAGTCTTTCGGTACCAAAAACACTACGTAAAACATTAATGAAAAATGTGGCCCCCGTTTTAAAAAAGATCCGAAAGTGATTTTAATATGAAAGTGAAATGATCGTCATAAATTTGCTCCATCTTGGCCACATGATGATTGTTTTTTTTTTCATTTCCTGTCTGTCATCCCTCGTCTCACACACTATTTATGCACACACACACAAACACACATACAAATCTGCATGCGCATGTAGATATGCGTATATATAAATATAAGTGTAAATATTTATGTATATGTATATATGTGTGTGTGGGTATGTGCGTGTGTGTATCTCGCAGATATATATACAGAAAATATATATACAAATTCTGTCATTAAACACGGACGCTTATACATATACACACGTGTATAGTTCATGTGTACGTATGTGTGATTGTGTGTGTGTGTGTGTATACAGAAAGTGAAAGAGAAAGACAGAGAAAAAAGAGGGACAGACAGACAGACAGAGTCACAGAAAGAGAGAGAGATAGCTACTGAAAGAGACTGGGGAGAGTGTGAGGCGGGATTTGTCACTGTTGATATATAATTGCATATCTATATATTTAACCTGGGAATTCGACAAAACAAAATCACTAACATGAGGAATATAGGAGTTTTTTATGCACTAAATTTACTAATCTCGGATTTATGTAATATTTCCTCATCAATATTCTGAATTTTGATTGTCTGTTGAACTCACTGTAAATTTTCGGATATATTCTGGGAGGCAATTGTATACTCTAGTTTCTGCATTGCACTTAAAGAAACTGTATATTGACTTATGTATATCCTTTTGAAAGACGATCACTTGTATAAGTGGATATCTTGTGGCAGAAACTGTAGTCATCCGGTTTCTGAACCTTGAACCCTAAACGTAGCAGGGGTGGGATTATTTAATCTCTGAGGTTCTGAATCACAGATTGTGCAATAAGGCTCTTGGAAGTTTCGGTTCCATAGCAAAGTTAGTGGATTTGGATTTGTAAAATTCTAAATCACACGCTGAGCGACAAAGCTCCCGAGATTTAAACGCAAAATGCATACACACACACACACACACATATATATATATATATATATATATATATATGTGTGTGTGTGTGTGTGTGTGTGTGTGTGTGTGTGTGTGTGTGTGTGTGTGTGTGTCTATGTGCGTATACATGCATGTACTTGTAAAGTGTGTTTCAAAAGATGTTGTTACATAGTTTCTGTCAGATTAAAACCCAACATTAGGATTAATAATTTTTTTTTAATAATCCTTTCTGCTATAGGTACAAAGCCTGCAATTTTGGGGAGGGCTTGAATTGATTACATCGACCCCGGTACTCCACTGGTACTTAATTTATTGACCCCGAAAGAGATAGAAGCCAAAGTCGACCTCGACGGAATTTGAGCTCTGAACGTAAGGATGAACGAAATGCCGCTAAGCATTTCCCCGGCGTGATAACGACTCTGCCAGCTCACCGTCTTATACCTGTTTTTTTTAATAATGGCATCAAATCATAGATTTAGCAACATATTGCCTAGTTGATATTAACCTAACATACCCGAAGTATGGCCGAACAGCCAAGAACTTCGCTTCACAACTAAGAGGCCTCGTGTTCGATCCTACTGCGTGGCATCGTAGAAGTTGCTGTTTTCTACAACCCTGGATCGCCCTAAACTGAATGAGTAAAATTCAGGTAGATTAAAATTTTGCACATGTCTGTCTGATTGTAATCCAGATCTCCAGTCACAGCTACATACACTGTTTCGCTGATCCTGCCGTGGCAACTGAACGCTTATGGACGTGAATTATCACCAGGTTAATTTTTACTTTATTTACTCTTTTACTCTTTTACTCGTTTCAACCATGTGAAGATTTCGATGCTTGAAGAGTGGAATACTGCTGCTGGTGGGATGGGAGTATCTCACTCACTTAAGTCACTTAATACATGAAGATCCTAATCTTATATTTCAACTCAACAATAAATCTAATAAATTCCGATCAAAATCCGACTAAAATTTGAATAGAATTACTCGATATTTGATTGCTGTCGACCTCAAATAAGCACAAAGTGAGAGAGACGTCTTTGGATAAGTAAAGAATCGAGTGTATTTGATTGTAGCACCAGGATATTTATTCTAAGGTTGGAGACATGTCTTGAAATAAGTAGTGATATGCAAAAGTAAAGAAGTAAATAGAATTTTCATTGACTCTGACGATGGTAGCAAACCCAGCTGTACAAACGGTGGAGATATATCATTTTCTTTTCTATTATAGTATCCATCAGAATTTGCTGAATTGTTCATGCGCAGGACAAAATACGTTGCGGTATTTCTTCCTGCACTTAAAATTCTTAGTTTAAATCCTGCCAAAATCATATTCGACTTTCATCTATCAGTAGCTGATAAAATTAAGTGCCAGTCTAGTAGTATGGTAGCTGGCATCAACTTAGCCCAGACTTTTTTAAAATGCTGGCCCCGGGCTAGATCAGAAGCAATTGTTGTGATTCAGTTTTTTTTTAAATTTTTTATGGACGCGTGTACATTGAACGCAACGATCAGAAGAATTAGGGTCCCACAACATATGACAAGACTGAACCATTGAACTACCGGTAGTCCCTTTGACTGGTGGCCTCACGCTTTCAGTCTGCATAATTTCCAAGACAATTCATGAGGCGGGAGCGGGGCACGAATTTATTGTTGAAGTTTACCAAACAAAGGCACCATACAATGACATTGCAACATGACTGTGATACATGATTTATTACACGAAAATTAAGGGTATGTTTGATAGATTTAGGAAACCACACATTTTTCTATCTATCTGTCGGTCTCTTTCTCTCTCCCTCTCTCCCCTCTCTCTTTATTTCTCTCTCTCCCCTTTTTATCTATCTATCTGCCTATCTAACACAAATGTATATATA
>NC_068989.1:54003429-54003835 GCF_001194135.2 Octopus bimaculoides
TATATATATATATATATATATATATATATATATATATATGCATATATATATGTGTATGTATAGATGTGTCTATGAATATCTGCTCATTTTAAATATGAATACTTGTGCATAAATATGTATGAGTATGTGCATATAAATACACGCACACATACATATGCATATATGTATATATTTATTATTATAGACGCATTTATATTTACTGCTATATAATACACGTATATATGTATGCCTGTGTATGTATATATTCTCTTCACATACTTAGATCTATATAATATATATATACATATAAAGTATAAATTTTTTAGAACATCTATCTAGCTAGCTATCTGTCTATCTATATCTATATATTATATACATACATATACATATATATATATATATATATATATATATATATATATATATC
>NC_068989.1:54003845-54005608 GCF_001194135.2 Octopus bimaculoides
ATATATATATATATATATATATATATATATATATATATATACACGTACATATATGTTTGTGTATATATGTATATATAAGCATTTATACATAAGAGTGTCTCAGTGTATGCATATGTATCTATATGCATGTGCACGTAAGTGTGTGTGTGTGTGTGTAAGTGTGAGTGTGAGTGTGTGTGTATGTGCGTGTGCATGCCTGTGTCTGTGTATAAGACTGTTTGCTTGTCATAAAGTTATGAGACTCGCAGTCTGACAAACGTTTGACATGCTACAAACTAAACCTTAAATTTATATTCGTGTAAATATGCATGTCAGAGTGAACATAATTAGACCACACAGTCCCAGCCTTTGCTATTGCATACACTAGCAATCGTGTATACATCATTACATGCTTACAGATATATAAATATGATATATTATGCGTGTGTATAAATATGCATGTCTGTATATGTATATATATATATATATATATATATATATATATATATACACACACATATATATATGTATGTACACGACACAATATGCATATTGTACAAACACACAATATGCATACATATATACTTGTAAATATAAATATGTGACTATATACGTTCATGTGAAAATATATACATATATATATTTGTGCATATACTTCCATAGACATACACACATACAAACGTGTGTGCATGTGTGTACAAGCAAATTTATATATATATATATAACCACATCTTTCTATTTATCTCTACATATATATGTGCATATATATGTGTGTGTATATGTGTGCGTGCGTGCGTGTGTGAGTGTGTCTGCGTGTGTGTGTATCTTTATATACATGTATGTATGCATATTTACTGGATGTTTAACCTTCACCTTAGTAGCGTATTCAAGCATTCAATCAATCTGGTTGAACAAGCAACAAAGATGAACTTTGATTTCTCAGTGAATTCTATCCTGCCCCTAAAATTTGATTCCACACAGCCTTCTGTGTCTAATTATATTGCTATTTTCTTTAATTTTTATTGGTTAATCACACTAAGAGCTTCTTATATATATCGTTCGCTCATATGGTGCTTGTCTTTCTATTTTTTGTTTTTGTAAAAAAAAAAGTCCCAGACGAAGCGAGAAGTCACTTAATGTAAGGTTCTAGGAAGAAAAAATTAAGGCAAAAGCAATGAATTCACTCTTGAGCTGAAAAAGTTCAGGGAATATAAGGAGAAAAACAATGACATGGAAAGGGAGTGCTAATGCCTGGCAGGTCGAGGGGAAAAACTACGACCGTAAAAAGACTTCGTATTCGTGAAAGCTCTGCAGGATTTGGATGAAGACACTGTGTGTTCCCAGTCAGGTGATCTGGAACTAAAGGAGCAAGTTCTTCAGAGCATTTTATCTATGAAAGCATAGATTAAACAAGAATATATTTGAGGTCGTGTTTTTGGCCAAATGCTTTCCTTGAAGCCAACATTCTCCTGTTAAGAGATTATTTATTCCACGAGTTTAGTATGCATGAAGAGAAGCATGGGGCGTAAGCATTATATCAGGGGATTCCTTCAGTGAAGTCGCTGAATATACACAAGCAAACATGTACGCAAACATGTACACAACACATATACATGTGTTTGTATTATACACATACATACACACACACACACACGCACACACACACACACACACACACACACACACACACACACACATATATATATATATTTATATATATACATACATATATATATATATATATAGATATACATATATACATATATACACATATATATATATAT
>NC_068989.1:54005676-54007260 GCF_001194135.2 Octopus bimaculoides
TATATATGCATGTGGCTGTGTACTAAGTAACTTGCTTCCCAACAGCATGGTTCCGGGTTCAGTCCTACTGCATAGCACCTTAGGTAAGTGCCTTTTGCTATAGCGTCGGGCCGATCAAAGCCTTGTGAGTGGATTTTGGCAGACGGAAACTTGTATGTATGTATGTATATATGTATGTATGCATGTTTCTGTGTTTGTTCCTTCACCATCACTTGACAACAGATATTGGTGTGTTTACGTCCCCGTAACTTAACTGTTCGGCAAAAGACACCGAGAGAATAAATACTAGACTTACAAAGAATAAATTCTGGGATCGATTTCTTCGACTAAAGGCGGTGCTCTAGCCTGGCCACAGTCAAATGCCAGAAATAAGTAAAAGAATAATAGAATATATGTATACATACGTATATGTATGTGTGTGTGTGTATGCATGATCGTATGTGTGTGGGTGTAAGAAAGACAGAGAAAAAAAGGAGAGAAAGAACCATTGCACAATTGTATGTATATGTGTTTATAATCACACACATCTATGTGTGTATGTATGTATTGATACATACATGTTCACATAAACACGCACACACACAACATACACACACGCACACGCACGCGCACGCAGACACACACACACACACACACACACACACACACACACACACACACGCATACACTCCTACTCATACACTATAGATCTTGACACACAATTTATATAGCGATGATGACACTTCACTGCTTGAAATATCTTAATACTTTCAGCACATTTAAATATGCTGTCAAGACACAATTGAAATGCCAGCAGAAGGTACACACATACTTACAAACTGCACGTACAAACATTACATTCACACACGCACATTCATACACACACACACACACACACACACACACATACACACACACACGCTTACACACATACACATATACTCAAATTATGCACACACATAAAATACTACAGGCACACATATATTCACGACACATATGCTAATTACGCTATGCAAACTACATACACGGGAACACATATTTTTGTCTTGTTTCAGTCATTAGACTGTGGCCATGCTGGGGCACTACCTTGTAGAACTTTTAGTCGAATGAGTCAACCCCAGGACATATTTTTTAAAGCCTGGTACTTACTTTATCAGTCATTTTTGAGCGGGACGTAACACAACCAACAACGGTTGTCAAATCGCGCATGCACGCGCACACACCCTCACATATATATGCTTTTATTCATTTACTTGTTTCAGTTATTTGACTGCGACTATGCTGGAGTAGTACCTTCTTAAAGGTTTTTTTTCTTTTTAGTCAAAGAAATCGACCCCAGGATCTGTCTTTATTGTACCCTAGTACTTATTCTATCGGTTCCTTTTGCCGAACCACTAAGTTACATGAACGTAAACACACCAACATCGGTTGTCAAGCGACGGTGGGGGGAACACGGACACAAAGCTGCACACATATAAATATATACATATGTACGATGGGCTTCTTTCAGTTTCCGTCTACCAAATCCACTCACAAGGCTTTGGTCGGCCCGTGGCTATTTTGTACGACGCTCTACTGAATCTTCACTCTATCTCCATGCCATAC
>NC_068989.1:54007543-54009588 GCF_001194135.2 Octopus bimaculoides
GGTGGGGGGAACACGGACACAAAGCTGCACACATATAAATATATACATATGTACGATGGGCTTCTTTCAGTTTCCGTCTACCAAATCCACTCACAAGGCTTTGGTCGGCCCGTGGCTATTTTGTACGACGCTCTACTGAATCTTCACTCTATCTCCATGCCATACTTTCTGGAAATAAAGATAGAGGACATACAAGAAATCAACCAGCTAACACACGTATTACAAATGCAATCAGTAAGCGGAACTAAGTTACATGAACGTAAACACACCAACATCGGTTGTCAAGCGATGGTGGGGGGAACACGGACACAAAGCTGCACACATATAAATATATACATATGTACGATGGAGTTCTTTCAGTTTCCGTCTACCAAATCCACTCATGCAAGACTTTTTCAGGTTCAACACCAGGCACTGTTTTTGTTATCTACAATCCAGTGATAGAACTTTGAGTTCTGGTTTGAAACCAGCTCCTTTCTTATAAGAAGACTTCAAATAATTAAAGATGGAAAAGATCATGCACGCTTGCATAAGTATATGCCTGCACACATGTCCGCAAAAAACATCGAAACCCAGGTTTCTCCTACTCCTCCTACACTGCCTTCTCCTCCTCTTCCTCATCCTCCTCCCCTTCTTCTTTTCCTTCCTACAACTACTACTCCCAACTACATGCGTGGAGATGGATATGCATGTGTGTTGTGTGTTAGCGGTGCAGTATGAACTTATTGTTCATACAGTACTGATATTGTACATAATGCTGAATCCACTTACTACCACCACCACCACCACCACCACCACCACCACCACCACCATCAAAACCACCATAACCAATAACACAGTCAAATTGTAATATAGACCTGTACAGCAGGTCTTATACATGCCTATGAATAAACAGTGGCTGAGATTTCCTTAGCACATAGTTATATATATATATATATATATATATATATCTTTATATAAACAGAAATATACACACAGACACGTTGTTTTCCTGTAGTTCCGTCTACCAAGACGCTCACAAGACATTCCTAGGTCGCGGCAATTGTTATAAGTACAAGTCACCTGCTCACTGTACAACGCAATGAGACCGAGCACTAAACCGCGTGTTTGTCAAGGGACCGTTTGTACTACAATCCAAAGTTACGTATGTGTGTCTGTGTATGTGTGTGTGTGTGTGCATGTGTGTAAGTATGTATATATTCATATATATAAATATATACATTCTTTTTAGTCTGTTATTTGTTTCAGTCATTTGACGCTGGAGCGTCGCTCTTTAGTCAAACAAATCGAACCTAGGACTTATTGTTTTATAAACCTAGTACTCATTCTATCGATGCCTTTTCCCGAACCGCTATGTTACTGGGACGTAAACACCAACGTCTGTTGTCAAGTGATGGTGGGGGGACGAACACAGACACACATATACATACATACATACATCTATATATATATACACACACACATATATATATATATATATATATAGTTGAAACTTATAGAAATTTACAAAAGACGACGACGGGTGTATTAGTTTGACGCTCTGGAAGATGAGAAAGTATTTTACGTTTCAAGCCTACGCTCTTCGACAGAAAAGAACACAAGGAAATAAACAGAGAGAGAGAACAAAGAACAAAAAGAACTAGTGGATTTAGCAGTCGATCATCGCGACCAATATTGACTCTCCGCAAAATCCAACATTTTATTTAATTTGCATTGCGAGAGCAACTGTTTTATCGAAAGCGTATATTGTTGTTAAATGCTCGAAATAGAAGAGTAGCAAAAGAGCCAACAACTGATGACGGGTCGTCCTTTATGTTGTTTGTCTTGTTTCCCATTTGTGTCTTTCGTTGTTCGAAAAAAATAGTCATATTCCATATACTCGTACTTCGTAGATTTTAATGTACGCGTTTCGTGACATCATGAGACTACACATGCATGTATATTTGAACATGGAACATGTAAAACTGGAAGAAGTGTCGCTTGGCATTTCGCTTTGTGTGCTAACTATTCTGCTAGTGCACCGCCTTTACCAGTAATCTATGCAT
>NC_068989.1:54012191-54013726 GCF_001194135.2 Octopus bimaculoides
TATATATATATATATATTTATATATATACACGTATGTATGTATCGTCTAATTGCTGGAGTCAATTTGATCAAGTGCAGTCCTGATGATTCCAAAACCGGGTGGTGTATACAGCTGTCCTCTTTTCTCCATTCTTTATATGACGTCAGTTCTGAAGAATCCACAATTGTTAAGATTATCTCCCTCTCTCATTTGCAGATGGTTACAATGTGTGGAATTGCCGATAATTTTAACAAGTCAATAATTTAACTTGTTTGAAGTCAGTTACTACAAGGTATCCATCCTGTTTGACTTTCTTTTTTTTTTTTTCTTGTTTTTTGTGTTTTGTTTCTTATACTGTCGCGCTGAATTGATATATTTTTCAGACCCTGAAAGGATGAAAGTTTACGTGAACCACGTCGGGGTTTCAAATCTCAGCGCAAAGAATTGGCACATGCTCTCATGCATCTGCTGGTTCACTGTCCGATGAATTTGAGTTCAATTTCTCTCGACGTTAATGACTATCACAGAAGCGATCCAGCCGAAACTAAGTTCTTTTATGCTATCAATGCCAACAGTTATTACAATTACCGTTATCGTCTTAAATCCAACCAATGAGTGAGACCGCATGCAGTCGCTCAGACAGCTAGAAGTAGCATTCAAATTTCTTCCTGTAATATTCTACAATATAATTTGATGTAGGTATCTATAAAAACCGACAGGATGTTCATAAAGGGATTTACTTTAATGGTTGGCCCAGTCGCCCAAGGATGACATGAGACGAAACATCTTCGGCATCACTACTGTTATTGCAGCTCTCACTATGTTGGTTACCATCACCGCTACGACCACCAACATTTTATGACATTGCGTGTGTACCCAGATATAAGGCTGATTACGCATGTAAATGCCATGATAATTAATGCATGATGATTATATGATAATTATATTTATTCCCCACAGATGCAAACACACACAGTTCATTAATGCTTTGATGTTAATGTATACTTTACCATGTTTCTCTATACGACATGAAAAAGTATGATTATGTATGTATGTACGTATGCATGTATGTATGTATGTATGCATGTGTGTATGAATGTATGTATCTATCTATCTATTTATATAGAGAGAGAAAGAGAGAGAGAGAAATAGGTAGATAGATAGATAGAGAGAAAGTGAGAGATAGATAGATTGATAGATAGATAGATAGAGATAGATAGATAATGTTTGTTTTTGTGTGTTGTTACAATAAAAACAATTTTATAATCTCAAGCGCTACTCCATACTTTTGTAGAGTACAAAGGTATTATTCTTTAACAATAGTAGTTTTGACAGTGACTTCGAAGATTCGGACAGCTATGCTACCATCAGACGGTCCGATAATGGTTTAGTTAGCCGAAACTTCGAAGTCACTGTCAACACTATACTTGTGAAAGAATAATAGATAGATGCACTGAGCTACCCGGCAAAATTGTTAATTATTAATTTTATTACTAATTGACGATTCCCTGCCCTGCATATCTATATCTACTAATCTATATATATATATATATAT
>NC_068989.1:54014142-54014879 GCF_001194135.2 Octopus bimaculoides
TATATATATATATATATTTATATATATAACCATTTATATATACATACATACATCTAAACAGACATACATAGATACTTATACTGTTTATTGAAATACTAGATAATAGTACTAAACATCGTCTGTTTTCACATTCCGGTTCGCAGGACAGTTCTAACAGAACTGTCCTACGAACGAGAACGTAAAACTGTGTATCAGCTTTTGCTATTTCTGCTGCTTTTAAATAAAGCATATTACTCTACGTCTGGTATTTGAGTACTCCCTTTTTCCATCTAGTTTCACATTTATGTACTCCGGTATATATATATATACACACAATCATTTCTTCGGAACTCCTCTAAACTTTTAAATCCATAATTATGAATTCTCTCTACTGCCGATGTGTATTTTAATCTTTAACTCAACGGTTTTTTTACCTTAAATTTAATATGATTTTTAATCGATATATCAACCTTTATTTAGTTATCCTTTTCACGTACATTTTTACCTCATATAACTCTTATTTCTATTGTAAATAATATTTAGATATGTTTCTTATCTTCATGTAATTTTATGTCATATGTATTTATTATGTTGATGTAAATCATAAATATAGAATGATTATCTAAATTGTTTGTCTCTTCTTATACCAAGTTATACAATATGTTTATGTGTGTGTGTGTGTATGTGTATGTGTATGTATATATATGGACATGTATATGTATTTATATATAGGTGTATAAATACATACATATACATAT
>NC_068989.1:54015760-54016078 GCF_001194135.2 Octopus bimaculoides
ATATATATATATATATACATATACTTATATATGTATGTATATGAATATATGCATAGTTTATATATACATTTATATATACATACGTACGTACATATATATGTATGTGTTTATACATATGTGTATGTATGCATATGTATACACGTATACATGTAAGTATGTACGTATACGTATGTATATATGCATATATATATATATTATTTATATGTATTTATCTATTTATACGTATATATGCATATACCTATATGTATAAATAAATATATATATGTGTGTGTGTGTGTGTGTGTGTGTGTGTGTGTGTGTGTGTGTGTGTGTGTGTGT
>NC_068989.1:54016605-54017863 GCF_001194135.2 Octopus bimaculoides
ATATATATATATACATACATATACATACACATATATATATATATACATATACATATACATATACATATACATATACATATACATATGCATATACATATACATATTCGGAACCTGACGCTCCAAACGGCAACAAGGGCAACAACACCAACTACAACAATAATAATGATAATGATAGTAGTAATAAATGTATAACTAAATAAGATAAGCGAACGCGTGTGTATAGGCTATGGAAAGTACGACTGTGTTTTGGTTTTATATTTTTGATAAAATTTTCTTCATATAGTCCCATGAATTTCCGATATTTTATTTTTTCCTTTCTGCTGTTTTTCTTTGAAATTTTAAAGCTTTCACTTCAAATAAACAACAAGCAAAAAATTAAGAAACTATATATCAGAAATTTAATTTAGAGTTATTGACAAACTTGGAAAACAGTCCTTTTCACCTAAAAACTATGCCGTAAAATAAAAATGGATAAAATTTGGTTAGCGCACATATAAACTCACTGTTACAAAGATATACGTATGTGTGTGTGTGTATGTGTGAACATAAATAGTTATGAGCATACACGCGCGCGAGCACGCACACACACACACACAAACACAAACATGAATATGCGTGAGTGTGCATGATTGCGCGAGTGCGCCCGTGTGTGTGATCTTTATTCCTTATTCATTAGTCTCGTTTCAGTCATCCTACCACAGCCATTTTACGGCATCACCAATGGACCTTTATCTTTTTATCCTTCAATTATTATACACTTTTCATACCTTACTATTTCAGAATCTATGTAAGGAAATATATATATATATTTGATAAATTGGATATACGCAATAATATAAATTATATCAGGTTGTTATTTAAATGAAATTTTAAGTATAAGGGCAGAACATTTGCTCAAGCGGAGACTCAGGATTAAAAATAGATTCTATTGCTAAAAAATTATTTTAAAAATGAGTTTTTAAATTTCGTGTGGCGAAAATTTATAAATTCACATGCATAAAGTGGTATTTAACCAAATTTTTATACAGGTACAACGGATTTTCCGGAAAATTTAGTTTTGCAGTGTACCTGGATTACTGATTTCTTTTCAAACAAGAGCTGATCTCTAAGTTTAACAAATATGATAATTACTTAAATAATTAAACGAAAAATAGTTAGATTTTAGTTACTTTAAATAATACTGTACTGTGTAAAGTACTGTAAAACGCGGCCGCCCGGTAATATGCAGATGTATGTGTTTTGGGAAAAAATATTTGTG
>NC_068989.1:54017963-54020700 GCF_001194135.2 Octopus bimaculoides
GATGATGATGATGATGATGATGATGATGATGATGACTACGACGACGACGAAGACGACGTTTATAATAAGAATAGTTTATACTATAGTTACAAGAAATGAAATTTGGGAGTAACGGGTTGATCAATTTCGTCAATCTTATTGCTCAACTGGTAAGGAGGTTAGGCGAAGTCGTAGCATTTTGTCCGTCGTACTGTCACCTACAATAAGAATAATAATCCTTTCTTCTATATGCACAAGACCTTCAAATTTTGGGGGAGGGGCCTAGTTTATTACATCGTCGCCATTGTTTCACTGGTACTTAAATTTTCGAACCCTAAAGGATGAAAAGCAAAATCAATCTCGGCGGAAATTAGGAAGTTATCCTCATTTGGAATAGTTTTGCTGAACACTTGACGCTCATTTCTATCCAATGGCAATGCGATGGAATTGAGTTATGCAGTACAATATGCCTACCACACAAAAACAACGAAATTTCCTCAGCCTGTTTCCACATCGTTTCCCGTCCATCAAATTTCGCCGACAATGACTTAGTGAACACTGTGTTTGAAAACGTATTTCCAATCTTCTCTGAAGTGAGATCGCACCCAAGATAAGTTGGTACGAAGCAAACTCCTTAATCATACAAGCATGTCACCAACACCTTGCTCTTGATATTTGCTGATTTTTTTTAAAGGTGTTCGTAAAATGAGGGGGTGGCAAAAAATATATACCTGAAGCAATACTGTTAATCTTCACACACACACACACACACACACACACACACACTTACATATATACTCTGCGGGATGGTTGGTGGGAGAAAGGGCATCCAGCCGTAAGGACCATGCCAAAACCGACACAATAACCTGGGATAGTCTTTTAACTGGCCGGCTCCTGTCAAACCGTCCAACCCATGCCAGCTCAGAAGGCGGACGTTAAACGATGATGATGATGCTTATGATGATGATGGTGGTGGTGGTGGTGGTGGTTGTGGTAGTGGTATATGTAATCTAGAAAATTAAAGTAAACAGGCATAAATTATTAGTTTCAACGTACGTTTTACCATTGCTGTTATTTGGAACACAACATTGGATGTTCCAAGTGCATTTGGATGCCTAATCCCAAAGGATCCTGAAGGGAACACTGTAGCGAGTTCTGTTATTGAGAAATAACAGCCAAATCTCCCTGAAATTTCACTCAGAAAATTATTCTTTATGGAGAGATGGTCACGGCTGAAATGCCACAGATTATACGCCTGAACAGGTTAAACAACAACAGATACAACAACAGCAACAGTAACATCATTAGAAGCTATAGAAGGAAAATGATGGATAAGATATATAGTCGAGTACCGAACAGAATTCCTGTGAGTACTTAGTTACGATTTAATGTACTCCTAGTTCAATTCCTACACATTGACAATTTTATATTTCATCCCTCGAGGGTAGACAATATACGTACCATTTCAATATTGCTGTAGATTTGATTGTCTACATTCGGCAGACAAAGTGTGGCCTTGTGCTTATTTGAGAAATCACAATTATATAAAAGGAAGGCGAGGGTGAATGAAGAAATTGGTGGTGCGCCGAACTAAATTTCCTAAGGGTATCTAGTTACCTATCATGTTGCAAACCAAGTTGGAATACCTCTGGCGGGTATGGGGTCGACTTTATTTTTTGTCCCCCTGGAGTTGATATAATAAGTGGCAGTCAAGTACTGGGATCTACACCCACTCAACCAACCCCCAAAATCTGGGGTTACAGTGCCATAAGTAGAAAGCCCTATGGTTGTGTTTAGAAGATATTGGAGATCTACCTTTGTGTGTGAATGAGATCAGGTTAGATTTTTAGAAGTGTTAACTCTAAATAAACGGTATTGAACTTTAATTTTTGAATATTCATAATTAACATACTTCAACCGTGACCATCCTGTTATTTTCTAGTACATAGTCCACATTATGCGTATTTCTTTCGTCTCTGATTCCAGTGTGTGAATTGAAGAACATCTGTTATTTCTAGCAGATGAGCAACCGCATCGTAGCTAGGTCATTCCATTTCTTAATTTAAAGGAAAGGACAAAGAAGGAAATGATGATGATGATGATGATGATGATGATGATGATGACGACAACGACGTCGATAACGACATCGATGATGATGACGACGACGACGATAACGGCGATGACGCTGGTGGTGGTGGTGGTGGTGGTGATGATGATGATGATAATGATAATGATGATGGTAATGATGACTTTGATAACGATGATGATGATGATGATGATGGTTTTAAATTTTGGCACAGGGCCATTGGTTTTGGAGAAGAGAAGGGCAAGTCGATTACATCGACTCCAGTACTCAACTGGGTAGATATTTCATCGCCCCGTCGAAAGGATGAACGGCAAAGTTAACCTCGGCAGAATCTGAACTCAGAGCGTAAAGTGGGAACAAATGCCGCTAATCATTTAATCCGGCATGCAAACGATTCTGCTAGCTCATTGCCTCGGTAGTAATAGTGGCAGTAATACTCTTTTACTTGTTTCAGTCACTTGACTGCGGCCATGCTGGAGCAACGCCTTTAGTCGAGCAAATAAACCCCAGGACTTATTCTTTGTAAGCATAGTACTTACTCTATCGGTCTCTTTTTGCCGAACCGCTAAGTTACGTGGACGTAAACACACAAGCATTGGTTTCAAGCGATGGTGGTGTGGGGACAAACACAGACACACAAACACACACACACACACACACACACACACACAC
>NC_068989.1:54021387-54022483 GCF_001194135.2 Octopus bimaculoides
CACACACACACACACACACACACACACACACACACACACACACACACACTCACACACACTCACACACACACACACACATACACATATAAGTGTTGTGCGCGCGTATACATACAGACTAATGTATGTATGTATGTATGTATGTATGTATGTAAGTATGTGTGTATGCATGTATACACACACATATATTCATATATATTTATATATATACACATATACTGAGTCCATATCTTATACTACTCATAAGCATGTATACATATATATGTATATTTGCATACCAACACACATTTACACATAGGTGTATGTATACATGAATATATATATATATATATAACATATAAACGTATCTATAAATACACACGTGTGTGTTTATATGTACATATATATACATATATATATACACATATATATATACACATATACATATATATATATCACACTCACATACACAAAAATCTATACGTACTTATTTATACCTAAGCACACAAACATATACACACACAAATACACACGTGCGTGTTCTACGTAAAATGTGTTATTAAGCAGACATTTTGGCGCCACGTCAAGTATTCGGCGAAGCGAGACAGTAATGCTTTCGATTTCCACTTGAAACCACTTCACTTTCGTCGTTAATACTTACATGGGTGAAGCATAAACCTCACAACATCCTCTCCTCTATTTCAATAATTCGTATGTTACTAAGGAAACAGTAACTAAGGCAACTATTTATAAGTTAGTCTTGGTTACTCTACTTCTCTCTTGATATTCTTCTTGCGTTGTTTAACACCCCCACCCCCCACCCCCAAGTGGCTTTGATTGAGCGTTCCATCCCGGACCATCTTGTAATATGAAGGCTATCAAGGATTTAAGGTGTTTGTTCTTTGTCTTGAAATGGTACGACATCATTTGAAGAGAAATTTGACTACTAATAGGCGCAGGAGTGGTTGTGTGGTAAGTAGCTTGCTTACCAACCACATGGTTCTGGGTTCAGTCCCACTGCGTGGCACCTTGGGCAAGTGTCTTCTACTATAGCCTCGGGCCGATCAAAGCCTTGTGAGTGGATTTGGTAGACGGAAACTGAAAGAAGCCCGTCGTATAT
>NC_068989.1:54022578-54025048 GCF_001194135.2 Octopus bimaculoides
TATATATATATATATATATATGTACGTGTTTGTGTGTCTGAGTTTGTCTCCCCAGCATCGCATGACAACCGATACTGGTGTGTTTACGTCCCCGTAACTTAGCGGTTCGGCAAAAGGGTTCGATAGAATAAGTACTAGGCTTCCAAAGAATAAGTCCTGGGGTCGATTTGCTCGACTATAGGCGGTGCTCTAGCATGGCCGCAGTCAAATGACTGAAACAAGTAAAAAGAGTAAAAAAAAAGTACTATTTCTAACCCATCGAGCAATCACAGTGACGTTCTTCTTCTCTATTCCGCCATGTTTATTGTTGCTTTTTAGCGCTAAGTTATGGTGAAGCAAGTAGACTTATGATCAAGGAAGATCCATCTATGACCCTCACGTTTTTTTTCCAATTTATTACATATCGTTTCCTGTCACAGTCTTTCATGAACTACACTATCTAGTGTCACTTTCACGTTTTAGTGTTAAAGTTTGTAGTTTGCATTTTGAGAGATATTTGCTTGCAGTATCTTGTTCATACGGACCCCGTGGAGAGGAGGCAGCATCCTTGGTTCGCTCTTTCCTCCTTGTTGGTATCGTTGCTGCTGATGCTGATGCTGTTGTTGTTTCTGCTATTGGTGGTGGTAGTGGTGGTGGTAGTTAAAACCTAATTCGCAAAGGATACAATGGATATTAATAAGAACTATATATAGGCGCTGGTGTCGTTGAGGGGTTAAGAAGCGTACTTTGTAAACACGTGGTTTGGAGATCAGTCCGACTGAGCGGTACATTAGGAGTGTTCTGCTATAGCCACTGCCTTGCTGCTTTGTGGGTGTATCTACTAGACGGAAACTGAGAAGAAGCCCGGTGTATATATGTGTGTGTGTGTGTGTGTGTGTGTGTGTGTGTGTGTAAATATTACATACATACATACATTCATACATACATACATATGTATATGTGTATATGTCTAAATTATGTGTCTATCTGCTTGCCCCACCACCACCGTCTGGCAACCAGTGATGACTTGTTTACGTCCCTGTAACTTAGAGGTTCAGAAAAAAAACCAATAGAATAAATACCATACTTTAAAATAATTACATTGTTCGCCTAAACCCTTCAAGACGATGCCCCAGTTTGGCCGCAGTCCAATAACTGAAACTAGGGGAAAATAAAAGATATACAGATTTGTATGCAGCACCATCTTAAGGCAAGGGCGCAGACGATACTCTCCCCAGTGTGCCATGGATCCGGTACTCTAATGTTAATCTATGTTTATGATGGATTCTATCAATAATTAACGCCTATCCCCGCTATCGCTCCAGGGTGAAGGTTACAACACTTTTACGGCGGCCATGTCTATATATAACAAACCCACACATGTTAAGAGGCTCTGGGTGGTAACTCGCTTGCTAGAATAAGCAGTCCATATACCTCCAACATAAACGCTACTTTTTCAGAGAATAAGGATTGTGCATACACGGGAAATAATGGTGAGTAGAGTGTAGCAGAGGTAACGGAGCACCGAACTTGTATGGTTTGAGTAGTTCCCAACGTCTTTTATGTTTTTGATTATAGGTACGTTCCGTCAATGTTGCGGTCAAGTAATGTAACGCTGTTTAAGATCAGTTACCCTCCTGTCTAAGGGATGAGGCACCTCATCTTACTGGTTTCAAAATTTGGCACAAGGGCAACAATTTTGTAGGAGGAGTTAAGACAATTACATCGACTCCAATATTCAACTGGTACTTATTTTAACGACCTGAAAAGGATGACAGGTAAAGTCGACCACAGCAGAATTTGAACTCAGAACGTAAAGAGAGACGAAATGGAGTTAAGCACTTTGCCCGGCGTGCTAACGATTCTACCACCTCGCTGCCTTGAGGCACCTCATCATATTCAAAACAATAATCATTTCTACTCTAGGCACAAGGCCAGAAATTTGGGGGGAGGGGGACAGTCGATTAGGTCGACCCCAGTACGCAACTGGTGCTTAATTTATCGACCCCGAAAGGATGGAAGGCAAAGTCGACCTCGGCGGAATTTGAACTCAGAGCATAAAGAGAGACGAAATATCAAAAACGCATTTCGCCCGGCGTGCTAACGTTTCTACCAGCTCACCACCTAATATTCAAAACAATAATAAAACACAAATGGCAAAAAATAGGGAAAAATAAGCAAAAAATTCTTGCAGAACAAGGTGGTCCCTAATGGCCTAAAACAAACTGAAGAATTATATTTTATTTCAGATGAAAAATAAACAAATAAATGAATGCGTGTACGAGTATATACACGACACGCAAAGATGAATTCATGCATGCATAACAACATATACACATACATACAGACATGCGTACATACCTGTACATGAATACATACGCTGGCGCATAAATGTCTATATGCTTATACACACGTATATACACACGTGCACACACATTATAAGCATGTATTAACATATATACTATATATATATATATATATATATATATAT
>NC_068989.1:54025328-54026569 GCF_001194135.2 Octopus bimaculoides
TATATATATATATATATATATATATATATATATTTGTTGTATATATGTATGTTGTGTATACAGATGTATAGAGCTGTATGCGTGTATATGTATACAATCATATAATTAATAAATAAGGTAATTGTTTTTACAAACATATGCCATTTTGTAATTGTTACGTGAGCATTATGGCGGAGACAGTTGGAGAGTGGAGGATACATAGAAAAACAATAGAGAGAGAGTGCACCGGACTAGAATGGTTATTCTCGTGATACATTAAAACTCATGGAGCTCTTGCCTTACTGAATTCCCGCTTCTTGTACCATTCAGACTCAAGTTTTATTTATATAGTTAATTGAGCATTCATCTGCTTTATATTTCGGCCTTGTGCACCCCTGCTGTGCTTGATTATGTAAGAGATTAATTACAAAAATGATGGGGGTGGTTTTCAAGGGTTTGCTGAAGTGGCCAAAACATGCCTGACTAACAAAGAAACCTCTATGTGGTTGTTCATTTTGCTAAAAATAACAGCTAAATTTCACAAAGTTTACATGAAATCGTCAAGATAGAAAAGAAAGAATTAGAAAAAAGAAAAAAACAATGAAGAAAGTATAATACAATGAATAACTGTTTTTATCCGTTTGCCTGTCATTTATGGCATGTGATACACGGGATATATTTCCTTGGTAAACATATATCATATATGATATACAGTCCCAGTTTTTTTCAGCCACTAGAACTTGGAAATTTTGAAAGGGAAAGCTCAGTAAGTATGAATGAAGTCTGAAAACAAACATGGACGAATTTTGTAAACCATCTGGACAGGTAAAGGGTCAACATAGACTGCCCACGGCCTGTAATTTTCGGAGAAGGGTAGATCAATTATATCGACCGCAGTACATGAAGCGGAATTTACTTCATTGATTTATATGGGATGAAGTGCAAAGTTGATCTTGGCAGGATTTGAACTCAGAACGAAAAGAGCCTATCTATCTATCTATCTATCTATCTATATATATATATATATATATATATATATATCTATCTATCTATCTATTTGTCTGTCTGTCAATTTCATTGTCTGCTTGTCTGTCTTTTTGTATATACATTGGCAGCGTACAACATTTTTTTTTTACCTCACTCAACTGTTTTTTTTTTTAAAAAACCATTATTATACTGCTACAGGTGGAGGCGCAATGGCCCATTGGTTAGGGCAGCGGACTCGCGGTCATAGGATCGCGGTTTCGATTCCCATACCGGGC
>NC_068989.1:54026579-54027531 GCF_001194135.2 Octopus bimaculoides
CGGTCATAGGATCGCGGTTTCGATTCCCATACCGGGCGTTGTGAGTGTTTATTGAGCGAAAACACCTAAAAGCTCCACGAGGCTCCGGCAGGGGATGGTGGCGAACCCTGCTGTACTCTTTCACCACAACTTTCTCTCATTCTTACTTCCTGTTTCTGTTGTGCCTATAATTCAAAGGGGCCAGCCTTGTCACACTGTGTCACGCTGAATATCCCCGAGAACTACGTTAAGGGTACACGTATCTGTGGAGTGCTCAGCCACTTGCACGTTAATTTCACGAGCAGGCCGTTCCGTTGATCGGATGAACTGGAACCCTCGACGTCGTAACCGACGGAGTGCCAACAACAACAATACTGTTACTATTTTATAGCTTCATCGTCACCGAATGTCACTGTCAAAAAATATCAACAACTTCATTCATATCTCTCGAAGAATCTAAACTCCTAATGTAGTAATCATATAGATATACATACATACATACGTACACACACGCGCGTGCACATACGCACATAACCATACATACATGTATGTAAGTATATATGTATACACACTCACATATATATACACGTACAAACATACTCAGATATGTAAATAAAAAGATGGGGCGGTCACAGCTGGAACAAGTTTACTCTCACGGAGGTCAATTCAATCAAAGCGTACGTGGATCGAAACAACATCAGGAGGTAACGATATCAAAACACTCGATATTTTTAAACATGTGACCCACAACAAGGAGACCTACGTCGTGAGATCAAATCACATTAATAAACAACTTTCTAAGAGCTTAATGAGTAAAATATTCTAAACACAAGGCCTCGTGAATCGGAAGAGTTTATTTTTAAATACAGTAAACACCACACCCTATGTAGACTTATTTATGGGCTTACTGACGGCAACCTCATTAAGGGGGTACTATATATATATATATATATATATATATATATATATATAT
>NC_068989.1:54029782-54031905 GCF_001194135.2 Octopus bimaculoides
CACACACACACACCGTTGACTGAACACTATTCAATTTTTTTCTCCGTGTTTTTCTCCTTGTCTCCGTATTCTTTCTGTTGAAGAGCGTAGCTCGAAACGTCAAAGACTTTCCGTATTCCCGAGCGTCATACTAATATATACTTTTGTTATTTACACCACCTGTCCTCGTCTGTTGTTATTTTTTGTATATTCTCCCATATATATATATATATATATATATATATATATATACATATATATAACATTATTAGTTTATATATATATAGAACTCTATAGATAATTATTTTATATCATATGTGAATAAAATACAAAGTATAATGTATATATTATTATAAATGCAAACATATACACATATACTCACACACGTATATACACTCATATTCATATTGATATAGGAAGTAATATTATTTTCAAATTTGGCACAAGGCCAGCCATTTCCAAGGACGGAGTAAATTGATTACATCGACGCCAGTCGACGTTGGTTGAATTTGAACTCAGAACATAATGATGGACTAAATGCCGTTAAGGTTTTTGCCCGGTGCTACCCATTATGCCAACTCACCTGTCTTAATATATGTAGAAATATTCATTTCAAATTTTGAAACAAAGCCTGCAATCTCAAGGGAGGGATAAGCTGATTACATCGGACCTCAGTACACAACTGGTACTTATTTTATCGATCCCGGGGATGAAAGGTAAAGTCGGCGAAATGCTGTAAAGCATTTTGTCCGGTGCAGTACGACTTCTGCCAGGTTATTTGGCTTAATAGATGTAGAAATATTCTTTTCTACTCTAGGCACAAAGTCCGAAATTTGGGGAGAGGGGGAAAGTCGATTAGATCGACCCCAGTACGTAACTGGTACTTAATTTATCGACCCTGAAAGGATGAAAGGCCAAGTCGACCTCGGCGGAATTTGAACTCAGAACATAAACGGCAGACGAAATACCATTAAGCATTTCGTCCGGCGTGCTAACGTTTCTTATTTCTTTATTACCCACAAGGGGCTAAACATAGAGGGGACAAACAAGGACAGACAAAGGGATTAAGTCGATTACATCGACCCCAGTGCGTAACTGGTACTTAATTTATCGACCCCAAAAGGACGAAAGGCAAAGTTGACCTTGGCGGAATTTGAACTCAGAACATAAACGGCAGACGAAAGCATTTCGCCCGCTGCGCTAACGATACTGCCAGCTCGCCGCCTTAGTTGTTGAAATGTTAAAATAGTGAGCAATATAGAGGGAAAACTCTTTGCTTATAATATTTTTAAGGGTTTCAATCGATGGCAGCTGCACCAGTAGGACTTCATTTCATCAAACTTGGAGTGATGAACAGCAAAGTGACATATCTAGAATTTGAACCCAATATCTGAATGTAAGAAGCTTCCTTCCCAACTACATGGTCCCGGGTAATCCTTGGGGGATTGTCTTCTACCATAACCTCGGGACGACCAAAGCCTTGTGAGTGGATTTGGTAGACGAAAACTGAAACAAGCCCGTCGTGTATATGTGTGTATACATACACATATATGTGTGTGTGTATTTGTGTGTATACATACACATATATGTGTGTGTGTATTTGTGTGTCTGCGTTTGTCCGCCCCCCACCCACTACCACCATCGCTTGACAATCGATGCTGGTGTGTTTACGTCCCCGTAACTTAGTGGTTCGGCAAAGAGAGACCTATAAAATAAGTACTTGGCTTACAAAGAATAAGTCCTAGACTAGATTCGTTCGATTAAACGTGTTGCTCCAGCATGGCCGCAGTCAAATGACTGAAACCAGTAAAAGGGAAAAAAGCCGTAAGTCGTTGGCATTCATTTCAGTCACGCTCGGAACTGTTACAATTAAAAGTCAATAATGTTGTTGTTGTTGTTGATGATGCTTTATACTATAAGCAAAAAGGCTAAAATTTGGGGATTTCAGGGCAAGTCAATTACAACAGCCTCAGTACTTAACTGGTGCTTATGTCTTATGTCATCGCCCCTGAAAGCCTACTTCAGCGTGTGTGTGTGTGCGTGTGTGTGTGTGTGTGTGTGTATGCGTGTATGTATGTGTGTATGCATGTATTCCTGTGAATATATACATATGTATATGTATATATACATACATACATATATAT
>NC_068989.1:54033280-54034272 GCF_001194135.2 Octopus bimaculoides
ATATACGACACACACGCACAAACACACGCACGTACCGGCCATGATGAAATACCACAAGGTATAGAAAATACGTATTCGCCTTTATATATTAAATCCTTCATATTGAACACTCAATATATATATTTGACTGCGGCCATGTTGGAGCCCCGCCTTCGAATATATATCTTTAATTGTTTATTTGTTTCAGTTATTTGACTACAGCTATGCTAGTCGTCACCAAAATCCACTGGCATGACGCTACACTGTGGGACTGAACCCGGTACCATGTGGCTGCGAAGAAAAGTTATGATCACACAATCATGCTTCGTGTATTTCTTTCATTCTTTCACATGTTTTGGGGCTGTTTATAGCGATTTATATGCAAACAATTTCAATGTATATATAAATTCATACATGTATGTATGGATATATATATATATGTATATATACAAATCTATTTCTCTTTCTTTCTCTCTGTATATATATTATATATATATATACATACATATTTATATATAGAGAGCGAGAGGGGGCAGGGAGAGCGGTGCAGGTGTGGATGTGTGGCTAAGATGCTTGGGCAAGTGTCCTCTACTATAGCCTTGCGACATATATCATATCATATCATATATATATATATATACATGTATCTTTGTGTCTGCGGCGTTTGTCTCTCCACCACGGCTTGACAGGTGCTGGCGTGTTTACGTCTCCATAACTTAACACTTCATCAAAGGAGACTGATACAACAAGTGCCAGACTTATGTAAAATAAAGCACAGCATGCGATACATTCGGCTAAACATACATCAAGGCGGCGGAGCCCCACCATGATCGCACCCTGATGAATGACACAAGCAAAAGAAAAAAGACAAAAGATATATACGTATATACATACATACATATATATACACACACACACACACACACACACACAAACACACACACACACATATATATATATTTTTTTAAATTTATTTATGGGTTTCAGCCAAGTGGCTGCGGTCATGCTATATA
>NC_068989.1:54035195-54037913 GCF_001194135.2 Octopus bimaculoides
CATACATACATATATATACACACACACATATATATATATATACACATACATACATATATATATATATATAAACAAATAGTAAATGAGTATATGCATATATACGTACAGGTATGTGCATACCGACATCCACCTCTATGTATAGGTGCATATCTGGGTACAGGACATTGCAAACAAAACGTAGACAAGAAAACACACAAGCCACATAGAGAACATTCTCCTGCATCAGCTACCCCCGTTTTAACACCGGCGTTTCGAAGAGCTATATATATATATGCGTGTGTGTGTGTGTGTATATATATATATATATATATATATATATATATGCATCCAAATATATTTAGCTACATACATACATACCTGCATACATGTACACACACTTACATACATGCATGCATGTATGTATACCCACAAATTTTTGTGATATCATTCTCACGACATTTGATATTTGTCTTTATTTTTATATAATTTTTTTTTCCATTTTCGTCCAGTAGAAGTGAAAATCTTGATTTTAAAGCCTGAAAACCAGTTTAGCTTTTTGCATTCTGTTTTCGAAACTAATTTTTTGCCTTTGATTTTTTTTTATTTTGCGTATTAATCCTGAACGTAAAATTGCAGATCGAAGTTTCAAACTTTCGAAAACGCGTCTCCGTATGTTTATATCTCACCAACAAACTTCATGGATTATCTATGGCACCTGGTTACGCAACAGAATAGCTCTAGTGCCTAACCGATGCTACTTTTATTCACACAAGAGAAAATACACCAATTTGAATAAATTTACCTATGGTAACTTAAAAGATTACTAAACACAGCCAGCCTGGCGGACAAAGGATATTTACCATCGTACCGACATTTTATTTAACTTCATTTTTTCACTTTTCCTTTTGTTATTTGTAAAAAAAATATCATATACATAAAAAATGCTATATACATAAATTTGGTTAAAATTCGTTAACTATTCCATGACCTGTAACGACAAAATATAAAGATCTCGAAATACGTAAGGCGAAAAACCAAGAATAACCACATGATTTTTAATTTAGGCACAAGCTAGCAAATTTAATGGGTAGGAACTGGTCGATACCATTATGGTACTTTATTTTCTGTCTCAGCTAGATTTGAAGTCAGAACGTAAAGAGCCTGAATGAATAATTTTAATAGTAATGGTAAAACGGAATAAAGCGCTTAACCTTGTTAATCATCACTCCTGCATTCGATATGGAAATACTAATGATTAGCTGAATTTAAACTTTTACATGATGCTTTACCGTAATAAATAATTTCTCTTATACAAAACCACAAACAAGTGAATTAATGTGAAATATTCGGGAGTAAAACTGATACATCGCGCGAATGGTGCAAAATCACTATATGTAAGGACGGGGAAAATTTAGACATAACTCTGTATCAGGAATTCGTTCACATTTCTTATTATACTCAGCCTTTGTTAGTTGATCGGTGTTGGGACCTGGTTGTGCAGGTCTCAACATGAGTTGCGAAACCAGCGTGAGACTCATACCATGCAAAACTTCATCAATGTCGAGTGAAATTTGTTGGTGAAAAAGTTATATATCCATCCATCCACTCATACGTACATACATACATACATTCATACACACACACACACACACACACACACACACACACACACACACACATACAGACACAAATAAATACATCCAGGGGTCCGTTCCTATGTTCCATCAACCTATCGGCATAGATTTGTGTTGTTTTATCAATTCTGAAATAACGAGAGGCAAATTTGAGCTCGGTGGAATTTGAAGTCGGCGTCGGAGCAAACTCCGTGAAACAGACACTCTAAGATTCTGCCAATCCGCCGCCTGACAAATTTGAAAATTTCCTCAAACGTAGGGGCTTAAGTAGAAGTGATCCTGCCGAAATCAAGATTCTTGGCATCTCACAACGGGATGTGACCATCACCATTACCCACATGGTTGCAATCAACAGAATCTGCCATCACAAATGAGGGAGTCTCTACGTTGTCAACCAGGCAACTTACATAATCTCATCACGCACTACCGTCAAACCTGGTTTAGACAGCCATAAAAACATTTTGTTGTTGGATAAAAAATATGGATAGTCACAGCTGGGTAGTCTTTGATTATAGAAGAACTCGATAACTGCTAACCTGGTTTTGAGCAACAATAACATTAAGAAGTGTGTGTATGGACTCAGATCCACTGAAGCGTACTTTCGTTATTTTGAAGAATAATTGGGCGAAAACCGTGCACATGTTTGTTAACTGGAGAATTGTGACATTGGTTACAGCGATACACGTTTGTAGATGAACATATAGTCAAAAATAGGGAATAACGATATTCCCTTTCTCATCATCTTCGTTACTCTGCTTAACGGTGGATTGTCGCCATAATTATACACCTGGGCTTGACTTTAGATAGCGCAAGAATATGTATTTTCCCACTGGATTTTGCTATTAACGAGCATACACACACACACACACACACACACACACACACACACAGACACACAGACACACACACACACATATATATATCAACATGCTGGAGCACCGCATTTAGTCGAACAAATCCCCCCCCCCAGGACTTATTCATTGTCAGCCTAGTACTTATTATTTCGGTCACTTTTACCGAACTTCTAAGTTACACGGACATAAACACACTTGTCAAGAGATGGTGGCGGGGACAAACACAGACGCACAAACATATACATACATGA
>NC_068989.1:54038251-54039193 GCF_001194135.2 Octopus bimaculoides
TTCAGTTTCCGTCCACCAAATACACTCACAAAGCTTTGCTTGGCCGGAGACTATAGTAGAAGACATTTGGCCAAGGTGCCATGCAGTGGGACTGAATCCAGGATCATGTGGTTGGGAAGCAAGCACACAGCCACTCCGCTGGTTTTTGGTATTAAATCATGTCAGTTACCCGGTACCCTACGACGGGTTTTCTAAAATAAAGTAATGGGTTTATATCCAAATTGAATACACACACAGGTGTGTGTGTGTGTGTGTGTGTGTGTGTGTGTGTGTGTGTGTGTGTGTGTGTAAATAATGAAGGAAAAATAGATCGAAGAATTCAAGCAAATATAAGCACTCTTCGGCGATCAACCCGGCTAACTAGATTGTGTAGTGAATGCAACAGGAACCCACGTAGGGGTGTAAATTTACATATTGCCGGCAGTTTAATTCTTAAATTCAAAGTTTAAATAACGAAATTCAATATAAATTCAGTATATAGTAAGAGGGAAAAAATACAACAGAATGGAGATTTATTCATGATTTAATCCTTTACCGACGTTTCAAAATGATGCTAGGCATTAATTAGCACCAATTATCATAATATATTCATGAATGATGCATTGCAGTATTTCGACGTATTCCATTCTATTTGAAACGTAGGCAGTCGAATAAATCATTAAATAAGTTTTTGTTTTCTTACTGTTCCACCACTTTTCTTTTTATATATGTATGTATGTATCCATATATGTATACATATACATATATGTGCGCATATATATGCACACACACACATATATATGTATATATGTATTTATATATACCTCCATATAATATACGTATGCATATATAATATATATATATTATATGTTATATGTGCATGTACCTGTAAGGTTTTATGTATGTATATATACATAGAAGCATAATATGTATATATATATATATGTATCTATCTATATATAT
>NC_068989.1:54039240-54040113 GCF_001194135.2 Octopus bimaculoides
ATATATATATATATATATATATATATAGAGAGAGAGAGAGAGAAAGAGAGAGATTGAAGCATAATATAAAATATATACTATATATATGTGTACATACGTATTATATATTTACGTTATAATATAATAAAATGCATATATACACATACATATTATATATTATACATGTATTGATGCAAATGTATGTTTGTGAGTATGTATGTATGTATATATATATGTGTTTATATATATATATACACATATATATATATATATATACGCACAAATATATATATGCACATATATACATACATATACAGATATACACACAAACACATACATAGCTATTGCCCGCAAAAGTATACGTATAAATACTTGTAATATTTATATGTGTGTGTTTGTGTGTTTGTGTGTGTGTGTGTCTGTCTGTCTGTATGTATGTCTGTCTGTTTGTGCGTTGTGTGTGTGTGTGTGTGTGTGTGTGTGTGTGTGTGTGTGTGTGTGTGTAAAAGATATTTCAAGTATTAATTAGAACAGTAAAGCTGTTGTAGGATTTAAGCACATGTTGGATTTAAGGCAAGCATTTTAAGGGGACACAATTAGTTGTTGCTGTGGACTCCAGTAATTAAATGATGTTAATTTCATTGCCTCCATAGGGATGAAAGGGTGAGTTAACCTCGGTGTGATTAGAAAGCAGAATGTTAGGTGTTGGAAGAAAAACCGCAAAGCACTTTCCCGATGTTCTAACGATTTCGTATATAGTTCACCGTATTGGGGAGCAATAGACAAATGTCATTGGCAGGATTTTTAGCCTATTGAATATTTGTAATTTGTTAGACTTCACTTCGAGAATGTGATATTATGGAAATATGTATATATATATACATATATATATAT
>NC_068989.1:54043183-54043866 GCF_001194135.2 Octopus bimaculoides
TATATATATATATATATATATATATAGAGAGAGAGAGAGAGAGAGAGATAGATATATAGATAGATATAGATATAGATATATATATCTGTGTGTGTATGTGAGTGCGTGTGTGTATGTGAGTGCGTGTGTGTTTGTCTGTGCATAAGCGAAATGCTGAGTTATAAAGGTATTTCACATTAAACTAACCAAGACATTATATAGAGATGCTTGGGACTTCGAAGTTTTACGTTGCCGTCTCTCATCAGTCTGATGACATACATACACACCTACATACATATAAACATGCATGCAAATCTGCATACATACATATATACATACATTCACACATACATACATTCGTACATACATACATACGTACATGTGTACATACGCACATACATAAAGTTACAAGAATTGTTTATGAACCGTAATAATGTTTATTTTGCTCGAATTTCTATTTTGAATGGAATATAGAATAAGACATATCTATATTATGATTAAAGACTTAAAAAATTGCTTTCGATGTATTAAGTCTGCGAATAAAAGCACAATGGGTGAATTGGCTCACTGTGTAATTAATTAGCGATGAAATTGGAAACGTTGTATTTAGAGCGATAAATTGACCGACACCCAAGATACAGTAGCTCATGTATACATACCCATATATATATATATATATATATATATATATATATATATATATA
>NC_068989.1:54045068-54045499 GCF_001194135.2 Octopus bimaculoides
ATATATATATATATATATATATATATAAACAGACGCGCATATAGATTAAGAGTATATCATATTCATACAACAGCTACCATTAACTGAATACTGACTTAAACATAACGTCTATATATTTGTAAGCATCCAATATTAATTACAATTTAATTGCCGATGGCTGTGAAGTCTCACTGATTTTGAGTTTCAATCAAAAAATAAATTTTATTAACCTAGATATTCGCTCTAATTTCGATGTTACTTACAATTAAATTACAACTTAGAAATTTATATACAGGCGCACGCAAACACTAAAATAGATATATGCATTATACATGCATACATGAGTATGTATATATATATATATATGCCCCTGTATGTGTGTGTGTGTGTGCGTATGTATAATATATATATATATATATATATATATATATATATATATATATATATATATA
>NC_068989.1:54047164-54049400 GCF_001194135.2 Octopus bimaculoides
ATACATGCATACATGAGTATGTATATATATGCCTAGGTACAGTGGTGTGGTTAAATGTTTGATAGCGGGTTCAGCCGAGCAGTCTGGCACCTAGGGCAACAATTTTGTACTCTAGTCCGTGCTGTCCAAATCGTTGTGAGTGGATGTCGCAGACAGAACCTGAGGGAAAGTGTGCGTGTGTGTGTGTGCGTGTTTGTGTGTGTCTGTGCCCGTGCGCATAGGTACGTGTGTCTCATAATCTTTTCATCTTCCCCTACCAACCGGTGTTGGTATATTTACGTCTGCGTAACGTCTCGGTTGGGCAAAAAAGATACTAAGCCTTTAAACAATAAATATGTAAAAGATAAATAACTTATATACACATGTATAGGAGTGGCGTAGGAGTGGCTGTGTGGTAAGTAGCTTGCTTACAAACCACATGGTCCCGGGTTCAGTCCCACTGCGTGGCATCTTGGGCAAGTGCCTTCTACTATAGCCGAGTGGATTTGGTAGACGGAAACTGAAAGAAGCCTGTCGTATATATGTATATATATATATATATGTATGTGTGTATGTGTTTTTATGTCTGTGTTTGTCCCCCCAACATCGCTTGACAACCGATGCTGGTGTGTTTACGTCCCCGTAACTTAGCGGTTCGGCAAAAGAGACCGAAAGAATAAGTACTAGGCTTCCAAAGAATAAGTCCTGGCGTCGATTTGCTCGACTAAAGGCGGTGCTCCAGCATGGCCACAGTCAAAAGACTGAAACAAGTAAAAGAGTAAAAGAGTATGTACATACATACATATATATATGTGTGTGTGTGTGTGTGTGTGTGCGTCTATATGTATGTGTATATATATATATATATATATATATATATATATACTATGTATATATATTGCACACACTCAGACGCACACACACTTATTCATATGCGTCCGCGCAGTTAAACGAAGCAAATTGATAGAAGGATAAAAATTAACATTTAATATTTTAATTAACTTATATTAATTTTTATAGAGAATAATTTTGTTGGGTCTTTTTTTTTTTGCATTTGATCGTTATATTTTAGAAATTAATTTTAGTTTTCATAATTCATTTTCACAATTGGGAAAAATTATTAAATTTTTATGAGCAAAATTCTTAAATCACCTCCCCATATACTAACCTCCGAAGTAATTCTGCATGTGTGTGGGGTGTGTGTGTGTGTGTGTGTGTGTGTGTAGGAAATTATAGTGATAAAGGAATGAGACATTTTCATGAAGTTCATTATAATTTTTTATTCTTTTGTCATTTAAAATTTTTATTACTGCCCTATATTAACGCTCTGACCTGAAACACTCACATACACACATTCATTGATTTATTTATCTATTTATTCATTTATTTATTTTAAGTATTCTTTAACAATCACTCCCTAAATATACACGAGAAATCTTGCCTCATTAATCTATTGGTGAACTACTAGTAAGCATATGATACCACCATCATCTTACCACACATATTAGCGAAGATATTCGTCTTAAATATATACGTCTTAAAACATACCAAAAATATACGTCTTAACACACTGAACCGCTTTATGTGACCTGAGGAGGTTTCCTCTGCACAATAGAGTGCATTCGATTCCATTACACCAACCCCACTCACTAGGGACCAGTGCAGAAGTAAGCCGAAGCGATCGTGGTTCTAAATAAAGCTTCAAGTACGCTCTGTCTTCCGTTTAATCATTTAGAATACGCAGAACGTGCACCGGGTAATTCTTTCTGTACAACCAGCAACAAAAGTACACTACCACGGATGACGATAGGTAACCGCAAGTGGTGAACGTGCTCTGCAGGCACGCTTCAAGGGACATTCCCCTAACAAGGTTTGGATACTTAAAGTCTCCTACCTAAACTTTAATTTTAAATGCAATAATTTTAAACAAGCACGCACACACACGCACACATGCATGCGAGTGCACGCACACATGCGCACACACACACATGTTCATATATAGACGCAGGCGTGGCTGAGTGGTAAGAAGCTTGGATTCCAAACACATTTTACCAGGATCAGTCCCACTGAGCGGCACCTTGGGCAATTATCTTCTCCTATATCCTCGGGCTGACCATAGCTTCGTGAGTGGATTTCTTAGACGGAAACTGAAAGTAGACCGTCGTATATATAAATATATATATATATATATATATATATATTTGAAGTAAAGCAACAAAAATTCAATAGGTTACAACCTATTGAATTTTTGCTGCTT
>NC_068989.1:54049707-54050386 GCF_001194135.2 Octopus bimaculoides
ATATATATATATATATATATATACACATATACGAATATATCTGTGCGTGTGTCTTTGTGTCTGTGCTTCTTGTTACCCCACACCGCTTGGCAAACGGCATTTGTGCGCTTGCGTATCCTTAACTTAGCGGTTCTGCAAAAAAGACCGATAGAATAAGTATCAGGCTTTAAACGAATATAAGTAGTGGCATCAATTCATTCGACTAAAAATTCAAGATCCCAGCATGGCCGCAGTCTATTGCTCGAAAAAAGTAGAAGATAAAAGATAAAATATATGTGTGTTTGTGTATAGATAGAGACAGACACACAGACAGACAGAGTTCTAAAACCGGGTTGTTAGAATCGCAACGCCTACGCGATATATTAGCACACACACACACACACAAACTCATATACATATACATTTGTGTGTGTAAACATACAATTATGTATGCGTGTGTATGCGTGTGTATATACGTAAGCAAATAAGATCACAATCAGTAGTTGTGATCAAGCTGACTCTAATTGCACATCGACACATTTAATAAGCAGAAATTATCCTCACTCACTAGTTTAATGCTTTCCAACAAAACGGCTCATGCATCCGAAACTAGTCGAAATGTTCTTTGATTTGATCTGCAGAAACTGTTGTGGTATATATATATATATATATATATATATATATATATATATATATATAT
>NC_068989.1:54051167-54051759 GCF_001194135.2 Octopus bimaculoides
TATTATTATAATTGAGTTTGTTGATTTGCAGAATCCTTTGAAGGTTGGAGAAATTGTATTGAATCACATCTGATGCCTTGCGGCCTGAGTTCTCTCTTATGCAGCCGATATCTTCTCTTCCATTGACCATTTCCTCGTCAACGCAGTAGTGTGCCACTTTAGAGCAGACACAATGTACTCGAGTTCACCTGAAAATTCTCAGTCCTAGATCTATGGAAGACAACATGTGTTTCAGTTGACAGTTCAGAAGTTGTAGAGATGAAATTAAAAAAATGATTTGAGCTTCATTTGAACTCTCTGTGCCAACAAAGGGAAGACATATATTGCTTTATTTGTTCAAGTTTAAATACCTCGTGGTATTTGGTTCCGTTCTCAGCAAGGTCTGCGTCTAAATCCTGCCAATGTCAATGTAGTTCTTTAACCTTCCCTGTTCTATAAATACATTACTAGTGCCATTACTTGTACAATAACTGGTATAGTATCTTATCCCCCTCGTCCTGTATCTGTCTGTTTCTCTGTCTCTGTCTTTGACCCTCTCTCTCTCTCTCTCTCTCTCTCTCTCTCTCTCTCTCTCTCTCTCTCTCTCTCTCTC
>NC_068989.1:54051824-54053414 GCF_001194135.2 Octopus bimaculoides
ATATATATATATATATATATATATATATACATATATACATATACATATGTGTAAGTATTTATGTATCTATACGTTAGCACCTCTGTCTCTTTGTCTCAAAGGTGTTTTGGTTTTCTGATTTCAATTTTATTTCCTGATGAAACGGTTTATACCTCATACTTAGCTTAGTTACGTAATTTTAAATAGTAATTAAGTAATTATGAGGATTATGATATTTGTATTTCGACCGTTGATACAGATGTAGAACTTGGAAGGAAATTACGAAACGTCAGAGAAGTTTTTGTTTCTGTACTGTTTTCTCTCTCTCTCTCTCTCTCTCTCTCTCTCTCTCTCTCTCTCTCGCTATATATATACATATATATATGCATATATATATATGAATACATGTATATATAATATATATGTGTGTGTGTGTGTGTGTGTGTGTGTGTGTGTGTGTGTGTGTGTGTGTGTGTGTGTGTGTATGTATATATATATATATATAGAGAGAGAGAGAGATATAGATATATATACACATAGAGAGAGAGAGAGATGTATACATATATAAACAAGTGCGTATGTGCACGTGTGTATGTACGTATGTATGTGTATATCGCTCACAATCTTTTGTGAAAGAAAGCTTCATTGCATGGTTAGTTTGAGTTTATTGTATTACTGGTACATAATTTAAAGTCTCTCTATGGATAATGAGGAAATGCAAGTTTGACAATGGCACAAGAATGAAATCCGGAATCAATGGTGGTCCTCCAGCGTGACCAAAACCGAACAGCGAAGAACTGGCAAAATGGTTAGAATGTCAAACAAAATTTCTCTGGTATTTAGAATTTTACGATTATCTACGTACTACCTTCACATCTGACCAATGTCAACTTCCTGTAAGCACGCCGAGCAAATGCTTAACGGCACTTCGTCGCTATTGAAGCTCTAAGTTCAAATTCAACCGTGGTCGATTTTAGCTTTCATCCTTCGGGCTTGATAAAATAAATACCAAAATTGCTGTTCTTGTGTCAAAATTTGAAGCCCAACATAGGTAAATTATAATACTAGTTAAGTACTGCAGTCGGTGAAACTAATATTCATATAAAAAAATCTTATAGTTACTATACCAACTTGCCGGATAATGATGGTCTAGAGTTTCTTTCATGCTTTAACTTGTTCCAGTACTTGACTGCGGTCATGATGGAGCACAACCTGACGTGTTTTTGTCGAACAATTCGACTCCAGGACTTATTTTTTTAAAGCCTAGGACTTATTCTATCGGTCTCTTTGCCGAACCGCTATATTACGGGGGCGTAAATATACCAACATCGGTGGTCAAACGATGATGAGGCCACAAACACACACATATAAATATATATTTATGTAAATATATGCGTGTGTGAGTGTATTTGTGTGTGCGTGTCCGACGAATGAGAACCTGAAACTCCGAGTAACCAGCTTTGGTGATATTTTTGCTGTTTTTTAATAAAACATATTACCCTACATTTGGTTTTCGAGTACTATTTTTCCTCCTTGATTCGCATTTATGTGATTACTCTGGTATACACATCCACACACACACACACACACACACACACACACACACACACA
>NC_068989.1:54053424-54055826 GCF_001194135.2 Octopus bimaculoides
TATATATATATATATATATATATATATATGCACACACAACGGGCTTCTTTCAGTTTCCGTCTACCAAATCTACTCACAGGGTTTTTGTCGACCCGAAGCTATAGCAGAAGACACTTACCCAAGGTGCTACGCAGTAAGACTGAACCCGGAACCATGTGCCTGGGAAGTAATCTTACCATCCACGCTTATTTACGAGTAAGAACTTCAAATTTCTGTAACCGCCAGACGAGTTAAATAGCAACTTCTACTGTACAGTATATTGGCGTTGCATCATTTATACTGATGTAGAAGTACTTGTATCCCATTTAGTTATTTCTTAATTTAAAGTGTGTTGGCGAAGTTACAGACTCCTACTTCGGAATAGTCAGTAGTCTTGAAAGGCTTTGGTACCAAATGTTCTGGTATTCATTTTATCGATTCCCAAACGATGAAAAGCAAAGTCGTTCTCGACAGTTTCAACTCTACTAAGTCTGCTAAAAATCGGCTTTGACAATTCATATTACGAACAATGAAAAACTCAAAATTCAATACTCAGCCCTTGTAGAATAATTTGTACGAAGGAGGTACCAGTTGATTTGATCAACGAAACAGACTCCTCGTAAAATTAATGTGTAAGTGACTGAGTATTCCACAAACACGAGCACTCATGACATAGTTCTCTCATGGAGATTCAGCGTGACACCGAATGGGACAAGAATAGCCCTTTGAAATACAAGAACTAACTATTTTCGGCAAATGACAGGACTGTAGCAATGCGAAAGAAAGTGTCTTGCTGACGGACAGAACGCGAGACTGAACACCCAACTCGTGAACTTACTATCATGAGCCGAATGCCCTAACTACTAAGCAACGTACCCCTGTAGACTATAAGTACAAAGAACTCTAGAGACTGAAACTATAAATTGTTGGCTATATAATCAGTACATTAGGGTTACTTCGGTGCTATTCCTTGATAGTATATATATGGAAAGCTACATTGGTGTTTAGACACGCGTAAATAAATGGGAAGATTATGCTATATAGATATATTCTTTTATTTCTTTTACCTGTTTCAGTAATTTGACTGCGGCCATGCTGGAGCACCGCTTTTAGACAAGAAAATCGACTGCGGGACTTGTTCTTTGTAAGCCTAGTACTTATTCTATCCGTCGGGTTTGGTTGAACGACTAAGTTACGGAGACGTAAACACACCAGGGTCGGTTGTTCAAGCGATGTTGGGGGAACAAACATAGACACACAAGCACACACACACACGCGCACACACACACACACACACACACACACACACACACACACACACACATGCGACGCGCTTCTTTCAGTTTCGGTATACCAAATCGACTCACAGGGCTTTGGTCGGCCCGAGGCTATAGTAGAAGACACTTGTCCAAGGTGCCACGCAGTGGGACTGAACCCGGAACCATGTACCTGCGCCTATACATATATATACACAGACATACGCGCTCGCGCGCGTGTGTATGTGTGTGTGTATGTGTGTGTGTGTGTGTGTTTGTGTGTATGAATATATACACACATCAAGAACTGCGAAAAATTCAGGGAATTCATGCTTACACACATGTTCACGCTGATTACACATACATACATACGTACATACATACATACATACATACATACGTATCTTTTATCTGCTATTTGCTTCAGTCATTAGACTGTGGCCATCCTGGAGCAGCGCCTCTTATAATTATGATCCAAGGAAACGAGCGTAGTACCTATAATTTTTTTTTATTGCTTTTATGTTGTGTAATAATTAAAACAGTTTTACTTTTAACTGAACGGTGTACCAATACTTCTTCTGGAGCACATACCTACTACCATGCGTATTACGCTTTTAAAAAAGGAGTGGTCATAGGGACTTTGAAGTTCTGGATTATTCTTAGGTCCCTTATTTTCTGTGTATCAGATGGTCTGTAAGCAGTTGCTTTGTGTAAGTCCGGAGAAGTGTCACATGCTACTACGGAGTTATATGAAACTGTTGCATATATCTTAAGATGGTCTGTATGATTATATATATGTAATACATCAGTAGGTATTTACATATGTATAAATGTGTATATATGTATCACATATCATACACACAAATACATACATGTATACATATATACATATATATATATTATTCAAAAGAATTCCAACTCTGTTTTTTATGGGTTTTTTATATTCTTATAAAATTAATGTGGGATATAGAATATGGAATATATAGTATATATAGTAAAATGAAATGAAGTAATGAATGTCTTATATATTCCATATTCTTTCTATATCCCACATTAATTCTATAAGAATATAAATAAAACATTAAAAACGCGGAGTTGCAAGTCTTTTGAATAATATATTCCTCTATACACTATCATACAAACCCCTTTTTTTATTTTCATATATAT
>NC_068989.1:54056800-54058876 GCF_001194135.2 Octopus bimaculoides
TCTCTCTCTCTCTCTCTCTCTCTCTCTCTATATATATATATATATATATATATATATATATATATATATATATATTGTGTGTGTGTGTGTGTGTGTGTACATAAGTATGCTTATATGCATATGTGTGCGTTTGTGCGCGTGTAACTATCTACAGATGAAGAAATAATTAAATACATGTATTTATACATTGAGTTATATTTCTCCTTTTCTGATGAACATACCTATGTATATATATACCTATCTACCTATCTATACATACGTAATACATACATACACACGTATACACATATATGTGTGTGTGTGTGTGTGTGTGTGCGCGTGTACATATGCATACATATATATATATAGTATATTGTATTTATTATATATATATATATATATATATATATATATATATATATGCATACAAATATTTTGCGATTTGCTATTGAATTCGAAACTAACGCTTATACACCTGGTTGTATTTCCATTCAATGGTAATTGAATCTGACTGCTCTCAGATAGTTCTATAGTCTATTAGGCAAAACTCAGTACAGGCCATGCTGGGGCATTTCAGAAATAGTATTTCTGTTTTGTTTTTTTTTTGTTTTTTTTTGCCGATATCTAATTATGGTTTTTTTTCTCAAGTTTAAAAAATACAGTTTAACTACGACCATAAGAACTGTTGCATTACGCGAACAACAGCAACTTTCAGATCAATTGTCCAGAACGCCTTATATAACCCGCTCTTGTTGAAAAGCAGAAACACAAAGAACCTCCGCGGTCGCTAGACCTGTTTGCTGCTACCTTACATACTAGAATATTAATAAACGTGTATCATTTATACTAATGTACAGGGGTTTGTAATTCATTTAATTAATTAAAAACATTTAATATTTAGAATGTGCTGACAATCTCTACTGCGGAAAAATCTGTAACCCGTTAAGGTTTGGTGCCAAAGGCTCGGAAACTCTGATATTGTACGTGTGATATTTATAAGTCTCACTTCCCTTATGCTGGCATTGGCTTGAAAATATATTTTTGAGTGTAGCATGTATATTCTTAATATAGAAATCTTCGCAATGTATTATTATTGTTATTTACTGTGTCGCGAGTGATAATATTCTTTCCGAATACCCATGTATGTTGGTGAAAGAAAAATGTCATTTTTTTATTTGCCTGGAGGGAAATGTCAATAGGAAAATATTTAACTACTAACCAAAACATATATTCATATATACTCAAATTTATATACATAGTAATCAAATTTGGAAAATTCCTAAGAGAATAGAAAACTAAACGAACATAAACAAGGAAATATAATATGTCAGTAAATACAAGAGGCAACTCACATCAACTTACTTTGATATCTGGATCCTAAAATACCGACACACGCACACACACACACACACACACACACATACATATGAACGTTTAAATTTGTCATGTCCCTCTCATGTATGCCCCTGTGGCTACTAAAAGAAATTATTGTTGTTGCAGTTGTTGCTGTTATTATTATTATTATTATTATTATTATTATTATTATTATTATTGTTATTATTATTATTATTATTCATTATCATCATTATTATTATTATTTATTATATATACGTGTGAACATGATAAAATGATACCTCTTAACAAAAGTTTGAAGATAAAATTATATACCGAGATGAATGTATGTATAATATATTTACCGATCTATCTATCTATCTATCTATCTATCTATCTATCTATCTATCTATCTATCTATCTGTCTGTCTGTCTGTCTGTCTGTCTGTATGTAAGTATGTATATGGATAGATAGATAGATAATAGATAGATATTAGATAGATAGATAGATAGATGGATAGATAGATAGATACTATTAATAAAATAGATGAAATGAGTAAAATATTTTCTTAGGTAAGATAATACATATATCTAGATACATGTGTAGATATATAAAAAAATAACAAAAAAAATACCATGGTAAAAGTTTTAATTTTTCATTCCCTTCGAAATTGCTATTAAATGTGGTTTTGATCGTTTTGACTGCTTCTTCTAGCGTGTAAAACTACCAGTTAAATGTAGTTTCTTTTGTGTTTAAATGTACAA
>NC_068989.1:54059958-54064958 GCF_001194135.2 Octopus bimaculoides
AAAAAAATATTCAGACAAATACATAACAAAAACACCAGGACTTACAAATATATATAACATACAGAAAATTGCACTACTGGGTACTGCACACATTCTACGCAAAACACTTTCAATACAGTAAACATAAGAGCACCACAGCAAACCACAGCACATACCCAAGGCGCACAGAGCTGCGCTCGGTAGTGAAGTGAAAGCACGTTATAAAAATAAAACTACTGAATAATAATAATGATAATAATAATAATAATAATAATAATAATAATAATAATAATAATAATAATAATAATAATAATAATCAATACTGTATGAGCGATGTTGAACAAGTCATATCACAATTATATATGTGTGTGCTTAGCATCGATTAAGGATACTTTAATAGATAAATGAGTGATAGATGGATGTGTTATTTTGTGGAAAATTGACAAAATTCATGAAGATAGTTAAGTGTTTGCCTCAAAGAGAAAATAGAAATAAACGGAAAATACACATACGTAATACTTGCATGATTTAAATGTCTGTAGGGTTACAACGGCTTAATAATCACAACAACAATAATATATGAATATTGTGTCAAAAATAAATATATATATATGGTAAATAGATAATAGTAATTGATGAACTTAAATGTTAGAAAGTCTTAGCTGTGAGAGGAAATATGAATGTAAACACACTCCTCTGTTTGGTTTGGATGCGCGGTAAAAATTATGGTGGTTGTGATAGTGGTGGTGGTGGTGGTGGTGGTGGTGGTGGTGGTGGTGGTGGTGGTGGTAGTGGTGGATCACAGCTAAGGTTTTCTAAAATTTAAATTTATTTCCGTCCTGTTTTATTCAGCCTTTTGTTGTTCCAAATATAACGTAATATAATGATTTGAAAAAAAAAACAAAAATGATTTTGACAAAAATATTCCAATGCATTCGGGATATTTGAAAGGTAATATACAAAAAGAAGAAGAAGAAAAAAAACAAGAATGAAAGCTTTTGCGTACTATACGGAATAATATGGAGTAGATGGACATTAACAACGGCATATAATAATAATAGTAATAATGATAATATAAATAATAATAATAATAATAATAATGATGATGATGATGATGATGATGATGATGATGATGAATTATGATGATGATGGTGGTGGTGGTGGTGACGATAATGATGATGATAATAATAATAATAATAATAATAATAATAATAATAATAATAATAATAATAATAATAATAAATAATGATAATAGTAATAATATAGCAATACCAATACAGAACATTGTAAGAACGTTTAAGAACATCCTTAATTTTTTTTTTTTTTTTTTCTGTGATCGGGTAATGAATATCTTACCTGATTTCTCTGTGGAATTGTCACTGACTGTGATTGCTGTTCGACTGGAGTTGCAGCGATTTGTATAATGGGTCTCCGGCGATGTAGCTGGCCCCGTGGGGCCAACACCCGTACTCCGTGTTTCTAAGTGTTGCACAACAGTCATTGCTGTAGTCGGTTGTGAATGAGGGGCTGCCGATGTTTCGCTGACCAGTTCCTCCAGACACAACGTGTCATTTAACGTGTCCATGGAGGTGTGTATGTCCACACCGTTCCAGCCGTTGTGGAGGGTGTTGATGTTGCCGGGGTAATAGTAGTAGCTCCGGGCGCGTAACAAATCCGCTATTTCCACGGTGGCGGCTATTTTGACTGTGGACGTAAATACCGGAACAAGAGAAAGATAGATAGATATATATATATATATATCTAGATCGATAGATAACGAACTATCTATCTATCTATCTCTCTGTATAGATAGATAGATAGATAAATAGATAGATAGATAGATAGATAGATAGATAAGATAGATAGATAGATAGATAGACAGATAGATAGATAGATAGATAGATAGATAGATAGATAGATGTAGTGTCAGAGCACAACACGACTCGATCTACTCACAGCGCTCTCACACATACGTACGTGCGCACACGCACACACCAACTCATTCAAACTCTTACACACACTCATATATACATACATATATGTATACACACAATACTACGCATAAGTTAATAGACACACACTCGCGCAACATTCACTCATACACACTTCCAAATACAAATTAACTAATAATGAGATGTGTATGTGTTTGTGTGTGTATTGTGTGTGAGTGTTGGTGTGTTTACGTTCGTATCTGTGTATGTCTGTCTGTGTGTATATGTAAGTGTAATATAGATATGGAATTTTAGTGTTAGGTTTGTATCTATTTGCAATATGTATATATTTATATTATATATGTATGTGTTTGCATATGTGTGTGCATGCAATATGTATTTGTTTGTATGTGTATATATGTATATATATATATATATTTAAATAATATATCTATCTTTATATGTTTATATAGGTATATAATTTTTGCTTTAAAACTATCTTCGTCTGTCTGTCTCTTTCTCTCTTTCTCTCTCTCTCTCTCTCTTCTCTCTTTCTCTTTCTTTTTCAAAACCTATTCTTCCTTCGTTCTTACCCTCACACTCGCTTCCCTCACACTTCCATACACACATACACACATGGAAGATTCTCTCGATTTCCTCTGTTGTTGAATGTTGTGTGGTGTTTGTTGTTGTTGTTGTTGTTGTAATAGAGATATTTTTCGTTTTTCTTTCTCTCTCGCTCTCTCTTTTTTTTTCTTTCTTTTTTGTATAATTTCCACAGAAAAACAAATAAAAGATTGCTACATGTACCAGATACAGGGAGAACGGCACACCATGTAGCAGTTGTCACGATTTAACGGTAACTCCAATTTAACAGAAATCTTCGGCTTCTGGTTGATTTTTTTCCTTCTTTTCCTTCCGTTTTTCTTTTCTTTCCTTTTCTTTTACTCTTTCTGTTTATCTTTTCCTTCCTTTCGTTTCTTCTCCTCCTTCTCCTCTTTCTATCTCGTGCTTCTTTCTTACTGTTCTTCTTCTTTCATTTTTGGAGAGAATTACGAGGATAGCGTCGCTAATGATGAAGATGAGAACGGGAATAGCGATAAGAATGCTAATAATAATAATAATAATAATAATAATAATAATAATAATAATAATAATAGTAGTAATGGTATAATTCAATGAATTAATTAATTTTGGTGATTTAAATCCATGTTTAAATTAGAATAATTAAACGATTTTTTGCATGCATTAAATCCGCTGTTTTTTTTTTTTTTTTTTTTTATATAATACTGTGTTCTATTCGCGTTTGTTCTAGTTTTAGCAGCCACATGTACATGTATATATGTATGCCTAGGTATATATATGCACGCATGTATGTAAGTACACACACACGCAAACACTCCTACACACGTACGTATATATATATATATATTTATATATATATAAATAAGTATATTAATGTGTGTATGTGTATTTGTACGTGTGTATGTGTATGTGTGTGTGTATATGTGTGTGTGTGTGTATGTGTGTGTACGCGCGCTTTAGAATGCTTATTTAAATATACACGTCAGTGACTGCATTTTTCTGTGCGTGCGTACGTTTGTGTTCCGTAAAAAACTGAAAATGAGTCTTATACCAGAGTGTGGGTGTGAGTGAAACTAACTGATCACACTATGTTTCTGTCTGTCTATACGTCAGTATGTCTGCGTGCCAGTGTGTCTGTCTGTTTGTCTCCGTGGTGTGAGTGTGGAAACGGGTTTTTTGTTTTGTTTATGTCTTTTTGCAAGCTATCGTAATCTATGTGTATGCCAAGAGGGGAGGGGGACTTGTGCTGTGTGATTGATATCAGTGCAGGTGTAAAACACCCGTGTGATATATCTATAATCGTAACAGTAACAGGATCGTTATTTCACAGTGATACCTTATATATGTATGCATATATGTATGGATTTATGTATGTATATGTATGATATACTATATTGTATCATATGATATATTATATATACATATACAAGAAAGTGTAACTGTGCTAGGCGTGTTCGACTTTTAAGGAGTCACCGACCACGTCATTTGTCGATTATCGTGGACGACATACGCTAATCTAATCCTAAACAAAGGAAGCGGTAAATAAAATGAAATACCACCAATAACAACAACAACAGTAACAACAGCAAAAAAAGAAAACAACAAGACCAACGACAATAACAAACACCAAACACACACACACACCACACACACACACACGCGCACCTACACACTCATACAAAGAAAAACCAACTTGAAGCAAGTCTATACTAAACGATGTCTGCCAATTACGTTACAATAATAATAATAATAGTAATAATAATAATAATAATAATAATAATAATAATAATAATAATAATAATAATAATAAGGATAACTAATGTTTCTTCTATCGACAGTAAAATATTATATATTATGTTATATTGTATTATATGTTATATATTACATAGCATAATTTTGTATTGTAAAATCTATATTATTATTATGATTATTATGTATATCATATATATATATATATATATATATATATTTATATATTTACATCATCAGATAAATCTGTATTAATAGTTTTTGTTTGTGTTGCAGTTTGTGTCAAATTAATTATGTTCTCGTTTCTGGTAGTTTAGTTGCTGTAAATTGTTTTGCTTTCATCATTGGTATATGTTTTGTTCGGTTCTGTTCTCTCGTTGGTAGTAAACCAGTGAAGATGACGATGATGATGATTACGACGACGACGATATATATATATATATATCTATATATATATATATATTTGGCGGTTTGCGGCGGCGGCGGTAGCGGATGCGGCGGCGATGCTCGTGGTATCGGCTGGTTTAATATTAATATTAATGTGGCTGGCGATGACGACGGTAATGATGACGATGATGAGGATGATGATGATGACGGCGACGATGATGATGATGTCGATGAATGTGAACGTTCGCCGTTTTTCAGTCTTGTTGTTGTTGTTGTTGTTGCCGATGATGCTCTTGTAATAATAATCTACCGAGCCTTATTCCTTGGTGTATGATGGTAGTAGCAGTGGTAGTCGTAGTGGTAGTGGTA
>NC_068989.1:54066595-54068276 GCF_001194135.2 Octopus bimaculoides
TATATATATATATATATATATGTATGTATGTATGTATATCAAGGAACATATATACAGCATCATATTATACTGTCTTGTCAGTCTTTTTAAGAGAGTACAGGGTGATTTCAGAAATATATTTTGCTGCTATTTTTAACAAGCTGAGTGGCCAAGTGATGGCATAGTTTTTTTGATTTTACTACCACCATCGTATGTAATGATGACGCTTGTAGTGATGATGGTGTTTTTATCGGTGGTGGTCATGATGATGGTGCTTGTGGTAATGGTGGTTATAATGATTGGGTCGATACTGATGCTGCTGCGAGTGCTGAAGATGAAGCAATTTGCAATTATCTCATAAAGATTCTTATTTGATTACCTATATTTTAATGGTCACTTAATGCTCATATATACGCATGCGTGTATGTGTGTATATATGTATGTGTGTATGTATGTATGTATGTATGTATGTATGTGTGTATGCGTGCGTGCATGTATGTATATGTGTAAATTTCTATGTATATATATAGTTGTATATATGTATATATATTTGTGTGTGTGTACATATATATATATATATGTGTGTGTGTGTGTGTGTGTACAAATATATATGTCTGTGTATGTGTGTATAAACACATATGTATATATGTTTGTGCACATGCGTTGACATGTGCATGTACGTAAGTGTATGTATATGAGTGTATGCATGTGTATATGTCTATATATATGTGTGTGTGTGTGCGTGTGTGCGTGCGTGTATGTGTGTGCGTGTGTGTGAATATAAGTCTGTAGATATATTTATATACAAGCATATATAGACATATATATGTGTACATATATATATGTACACATACGTACATACATATATATAGGTGTAGATATGTATATATATATATATATATATATATATGTGTGCGTGTGTGTGTGTGTGAGTGTGTGTGTGTGTGTATACATATGTGTGTGTCTGTGTACACATGTATGTGCATATATATATGTGAATATTATTTTGGTCAAAGTCTAATCTGTCACTCACGTACGCACACACACACATACACACCGGCATATATATATACATGTCTCAAGACGTGTGCGTGTTTCTGTGCGTATGTGCGTGTTGTGGGTTTGTGTCTGTGGGAATTATGTGTGCTTATACGTAAATACGCATGTGTTTATACGTAAATACGCATGTGTTTATGTCTGAGTGTGTTCCTGTGTACGTGTGAATCTACTTTTGTACAGATAAATATGAACCTAGCCAGTAAAATTTTTATTAATCTAAAGATAATGAGATTGCACAACAACTAAAAACATAGTCGGTGCTACGAGTATATAAAAAATAATTATAATAAATAAAATATATTGGGATGACCAATTATAAACACCACTGGAATTCACACACAAGGTACATGGAACTTATATATACACCATTCTGCTTAAATAATGGAACTACATATCTTACGTCTGTTTTCATTCATCCGCTTCATTCTGTATTTCATATTTTCTTCATAATAACTATCACTTAAGCATTTTCTTGCACCGTCTCTGATGAAGGGATATATAAAATATCCCGGAAACAGCTGTAAGACATTCTCTTTATAAATATTCTAAAAACTTTCGAAGCTTTGTATTTTTTTTATTTCATCCTGTTAATTTATATATATATATATATATACATATATATATATATATATATATATATATA
>NC_068989.1:54068836-54074359 GCF_001194135.2 Octopus bimaculoides
TATATATATATATATATATATATATATATTTATATATATTTATATATATACATATACATATACACACATACATACATATATATATGTGTGTGTGTGTGTGTGTGTGTGCCTGTTTATCCCTCCAGCATCGCTTGAAAACCGATGTTCGTATGTTTACGTTCCTGTAACCTAAGGTTCGGCAAAGGAAACCGAAACTAAAACTGGCGGAAACTGAAAGAAGCCTGTCGTAAATATACCCTTTTACTTCTGCCAAATATTAATAATAATGATAATAATCTATCTATCTATCTATCTATCTATCTATCTATCTATCCGTTTGTTGAAATAAATATTGTTAGATTTCGGGATGGTCATTTAAAATTTTCTTTTTTTCTTTCTTTTTGCGAAATAAACACCCGCACTATATATTCGGGATATGGAAAGTGTGGCTGAAGAGATCACAGACAATGGACATCATTTGAAATAAGAACAGTAATAAACGAGTGAAGAACGACTGTATAGTGCGTGTGTTTATATACATATAAGAAGGATAACCACTAGGTGGACATCCAGTATGCAAGATGTAGACCCCATATGGTCTGATCACTAAGAAAAGATTGTTCTCAAGAAAATTCACCAAGTGACCTGATCTGAGATCGTGTGCTTAAACACAAACAATTGCAGCGTGGAAGGGTGTTTATAAGTCATTAAAAAACACAAAAAACCGTTAGTTTCTCTTCAACATTTAAATTTAATTTGCCAAAATATTTTCGTCGGTTTGAGACCGCAACCTGTTCACTGACGCCGGTCAGTTTATCAGTAGGCCTTTTAAGAGCCTTACGGCGTAAATTACGATCGATTTATTTGATCAAAAGAGAAATCAAATCGATGTTACAATCGTTTTCGTAAATCGTAATTTTGGGGCAATGTTTAATCTTTTATCTTTTACTTTTTTCAGTCACTAGACTGCGACCATGTTGGGACACTGACTTGAAGAACGTTTAGGCGAATGAATCGGCCCCCAACATTCATTTGTTTAAAGCTTTATACTTATTCTATCATCCGCACTTGCGAACCGCTATGTAACGAGACGTAAACACCCCAACACACATCGTCAAGTGGCGGTGGGGGACAAAGTACACACACACACACACACACACACACACACACACACACACACACACACACACACAAACACACATGTATATATACATATATATGCAAAGGGCTTCTTTCAATTTCCGTCTTCTAAATCCACTCTGAAGGCTTTGGCCGGTCTAAAGTTATAGAAGAAGGCACTTGCCTAAATTGCAATGCAGTGGAACTGAACTTGGAACCGTGTCGTTGGGAAGGCAGTTTCTTACCACACAGCCACACTTGCGCCTGTGGAATAACAATATATGAGGCATATATTGAATCTCTTGCGCGACATAAGGCATGCAATAAATAACGTTTGTTTATGGAAATTATTATAGCATCGATTTGAGTTCTCTTTTCCTGTGTGTGTGTGTGTGTGTGTGTGCACGCACGCGTGTGCATGTGCTTGCGGGTGTGTGTGTGTGTGTGTGTGTCTGTACTTGTGCGTACAGACGTGCAAATATATGTATGCATGTTGATGGACATAAATCATATATGTATATACATATATATGTATATACATAAATATGTATATACATATATATGTATATACATACATACATACATACATACATACATATATATAATATATATCCTAATATATAGTATATACCTTAATATCCTGATAATAATATAGGAAATAAACTCTTAGTGATGATTTTGAGCATTAAAATCGCGAGAGCGCTGGATGTGGTTTTTAGTTATGTAAAGGCATTCTCTATTTTTTAAACCATTTTTGCCAGGGAGAAAACGCGACACCTATTGCCCTTTGATCTTATAGGATCCAGAAGACTCCAATGAATGAGGAAGAAAGGATGTCATCTTGAATATGAGGCCCAGTCTAAATACTCCTAAACAGAAGAAATTCCTCTGTAAATCTACCAAAGTCTCAGAAAAGTTTAGTGCACCAACGAAGAAATCAGAATATCAAGAACCAGAAGAAATACCATTAGTCATCTCGTTCATTTCTCTTACACTTCCACCAATCGACTGCTCTGGGTTGGTACTTTACTTTATCGACCCTGGATGGATGAAAGATAGAGTTAAAATCAATGGAATTCGAAGCGCAGATAGCCGAATCAGATGTGTGAAGGCAATATATTCAGCACTCTATCAAACCTGTAAATTCGCCGAATTTAAACACTATACTTTTCGGTGTCGCCTTGTAACTAACTAATAAATCAGTATTTAGTAACATCCCATCACATACGCAAACACGTTTCAAGATCATGTTGAGGGCGACTTCAAACAAACAATTTTCAGGAGCTGGAAAAAAAGCCTTTTTGATATTTCTTTTTATATTCAAATGCCGCCGTTGTCGACTTTGCCTTTCATTATTTCGGGGTCAATAAAATAAGTACCAGTTAAGTACTGGTGTCAATGTAATCGATTTGGCCCCTTCTCGTAAATTGCAGGCCTTGTGTCAAAATTTGAAATCGATATTTCGTTTTTTATATTTTTGCAATAATTAACTTGTGTCTCTGTATATTCGAAGATACAATTCGCACGCAAACCTTTTGGACTTTGCATGCATAAATAAGAAACACAATTTTAATATATTATTAGCGACGAATGTAGTATTAATACCAACAAGTAGTCTTTATATGCAACTTAACATGGATGCCTTATTAGAATACCAAATACTGCGTTATTAGAATTGAGAAATGCTCTCAAAGGCGTTTGGTGCATAAAAGCACACGCATAGACCGTAGCAAATGTAATCCATTACGGGCGCCGAAATCCCCATTTCACGTGATCCCGATGTTTTGGACATCTTCATTGGGAAATACCGATCAATGCTAGGCAGATAGATTTCGCTGCCACTACATGTAGAATGTCAGTATCTTATCAGGCGCTGATATCGCAAATAGCCCGCAGGCTTATCAGAAATTAATTATTAGCGACGGAAGCAGTTTTATAACCAAAAGGTGATCTTTATACTCAGCTTAATATTGATGCTTTGTTATAACACCGAATGCTGCGTAATTAGCCTTGAGAGAACCTCTCATACAGGCGCTTGGTGGATAAAGACACATGCATAAATCGTAGCAGATGGAATTCGTCTGTCATTTAATATAACTTTTCAGAGTTTTAGAAGCCAGCTAGCAATTGAAACTACGTTCATGCGATACGTACCCTATTATTCCGATATGGTCTTTGCTTCTTAAAACTACATAGCCTGGTTTAACAAACAAGAATCACCATTCATACACACACACATACACTCACACACATATGCACGCCCCTACGCACGCACGCACACTCTCACACACACATATATACAGACACATACACATAGAGATAGATAGACAGATAGATAGATAGATAGATAGATAGATAGATATATAGATAGATAGATAGATAGATAGACAAACAAATAGATAGGGAGAGAGAGAGAGAGAAACAGATAGGCAGAGAGGGGGAGAGATTCATATCTTCGGGTTTCTTAACTCCCACTCCCGGCCATTTTTTTTTTCTACGTTCCGCCCATGTACATATTATCTCAGTATGCAATGGTTTGGTTTGCTGCGGGGCGTGGGACATTAGTAAGTTAGTGACTGAGAGACTGTGAAGCTTTCGTGGCCGAACAGCAATGACGATGGTTGTTGGGGGTGGAGGAAAAAAAAGAAAAAAGAGGAACTGTTGTAAATTTAAGGACGAATAACAGACGATAAGAAGTAATAGGAAACGGAAAGGGAAGGGAAAGATATAGATAGATAGATAGATAGATAGAGAGAGAGAGAGAGAGAGAGAGAGAGAGAGAGAGAGAGAGAGAGACAGACAGACAGAGAGAGAGAGACAGAGAGACAGACAGACAGACAGACAGACAAACAAACAGACAGACAGACAGACAGGCAGAAAGAAAGAATGGGAGAAGATCCTGTCTACAGCTTAAAAAAATATGAAAAGGATGGAAGGAGAAAAGGGCAAAAAAATATGCTAGGAGTGGAATAGGAAGACAAGGAATAAAGTAAGTGGGAGGTGATACTATGCTAATACCAGTAGAACGAGGAGATTAAAGACTAGAGAGAGAGTGAGAGAGATAGAGAGAGACGGAGGTAGAAGGAGGAGGATCGGGAGGGAGAGGAGAGGAAAGAGAAGAGGGCGCATATAAACGTAAAGAAGTAGCATACAAGGCGGGTGTCACACCATGACACGAATTCAATGATTGAAACCAAATAAAACTTTTGTGCGTGTGCGTGTGTGTCTGTATTTGTCTTTGTCTGTCTGTCTATCTATCTATCTATCAATCCATCTATCTTTCAATCCATCTATTTATCACTGTCTCTCTCTCTCTCTCTCTCCCCACCATCGCTTGACAACTGATGCTGGTGTTTTTACGTCCCCGTAAATTAGCGGTTCGGCAAAAAGCGACGGATAGAATAAGTACCAGGCTTACAAAAAATAAGTCATGGGGTCGATTTGCTAGACTAAAAAGGCGGTGCTCCAGCATGGCCACAGTCAAATGACTGAAACAAGTAAAAGAATAAAAGAATATACATATATATATATATATATATATATATATATATATATACATATATTATTTAAATAATAAGGGTGGGGTGTTAGAAATACCTACACCGTGGTCATATTTTCTGACTATAGTAGTTTTCCTTTTTGGTAAAACATTGCACGTTGTTCTCTATGCATATATATATATTTAGGTTATATTCTGTTAAGAACGTAGTAGAGTGCAGTGTAAAGCTGGTCCACCTTCAGATTTCACCCAGTTCTTCCCGTTATATATATTTACGAGAATGCGCGCGCGTGTGTGTGAGCTGTGAATCTCGAAGTAGATAAAACGATAAAATAATAGCGTGTAAAATGATGCGTTGTAAATCCCTGTAGATAAAAAAAGTCGAAAGTTGTCCATACGTACATGCATAAATACATATATACATACTACATCACTATTTCCCTCGTTATACACAAATGCAGAAAGATAGATAGATAGATAGATAGATAGATAGATAGATAGATAGATAGATAGATAGATAGATAGGAGGTAAAAGATAAAGCGGGAGCAAGAGGGAGAGAGAAAGGGAGACAGACAGACAGACAGACAAAAAAGTGAAAGAGATATTGAAAATAAGAAACACACGAAAAACAAAAAGCAACAAAAGAAATGGACATGGTGGGATAATAAAATATTTTACTTAAACGCTCAGAGAAATCGAAAGTTGATAAGTGTGTGTGTGCGCGCTTGTGCGTGTCTATGCGCGTATATGTGTGTGTGCGTGAGTGTGTATGTGTGTGTACACATATATATATAATATGTATATATGTGTGTATATATATATGCATTTGTGTGTGTGCGTGTGCGTGTGCGTGTGACTGTATGTTCTATAATGCACACGAACACGCACACACAGATGCGCATATATATATATATATATATATATA
>NC_068989.1:54075357-54076544 GCF_001194135.2 Octopus bimaculoides
ATATATATATATATGCATATCAAGCAATCAAGACTGAACTGGAATCGCATTGTGACCATAACTGGTCGATGCTGTGATATTGTGATACTGTGATATACACACACACACACACACACACACACACACACACACACATGTGGCTGAGTGTGTGTGTGGGGGGGAGGGAGGTATTTGTGTACAGCAAGGTATAGAGGCCGTTAAAATAAGGTGGAGTATGAGAGGGAAGGGAAAGTGGGAGGGAAAACGAAGAGGTGAAACGACAACAGACGAATAACGAAATAAAACTAGGTTAGGAATAGTGAGCTAAGGAGAGGGGAGATAGAGAAATGAAACTAATGAAAATACCGTGGTGATGTGGGAGGAGTAATATCTTTGTCTGTCGCTGCTTCTGTTAGGTTTTTAGTTTAAAAAGATTCTCACCAATAGAGAAATACGAAGTTTTCTCTTCACTCGAAGATTCGCTTATTTGAATGTAGACCAGTGGTTCTCAACGGGGATCCACCTGATCTTTGGGAGACCATTTTGCTGTTAAAATGTATGCACAGTATCTACAATACATAGAATATTTCAAGAATGTTATTTTAATACAATACTTGTATATTTTATCATTTACTTGTTTCAGTCATCAGACTGGAGCACCGCCTTGGAAAAAAAAAAATAAATAAAGTCTGCTCCGCATGAGGTCCGAACTCACGACCTCGAGGTCTCTCGAGGCACTTTGGAATTATGAGATTAACTCACTGCCTATTGCGCTCACGGAGCATTAATAATAGGTATTATAAAATATATATTAGGATCTGTTAAACATCCAATGGCTATGGGGGTCCAGCGGGGTAAATTAGGTACCAAAGGTGTCCCTATGCAAAAGGTGATGGAAAACCGTTGATGTAGACAATATGAACTAGACCGTTGACGGTCCTTAAGTGTGTCTGTGTGTATGAGTGTGTGTCTGTGCAAATGAGTGTGCGTGCGTGGTGTGTGTGAGCGAGCGTATGTATGTACATATGTATACATAAAGGGGGAGGGGCATGGCTGTATGGTTAGAAGCTTGGCTTCCTAACCACATAGTCCCGGGTTCAGTCACACTGCATGACACCTTGGACAAGTGTCTTCTATTATAGCCCCGAGCCGATCAAAGCCTTGTGAGTGGATTTGGTAGACGGAAACAAAAAGAAACTCGTCGTATA
>NC_068989.1:54076594-54079416 GCF_001194135.2 Octopus bimaculoides
TATATATATATATACATACACACACACATGTGTGTGTTCGCCTAACATCATCTCGTGACAACCGGTTAATGCATATTTACGTTCCCGTATCATTGTGGTTCGGCAAAAGTAACCAATATATATATATATATATGCATCTATGTGTGTATATATATATATATATATAAGTGTGTATATAGATGTGTGTGTGTGTATAAATAAATAAATATATATATAAGTGTATATATATTATATACATATATAATATAACATATATACGAGATCTGATCAATAAGTATCCGGACTGTTGCTATAAAAATCAAAACTACAACATATACCAACTGGGCATTTGATCTCCTTCAAAGTAGTCCCTTTCGGAAGCCACACACTTAATCTTCCGTTGTTTCCATTGATGGACGTTTTCCTGGAACTCGTTTTCTGGGATAATCAGCAGCTGCCTCGTTACATTCCCTTTGATTTCCTCGACGTCCAGATATCTTCTTCGTTTCAAGCGGGATTTGAGTTTTGGAAAGAGGAAAATTTCGCAAGGTACGAGAACCGGGGAATACGGTGGCTGTCAAACCTGGGGAAAGCTGTACGCAGCCAAAAACTGCTGCACAAGCTGAGCTGAATGGGTAGGTGCGTTGTCATGGTGCAATTGCCACTCACCGAACGCATGCAATTGTGGCCTTTTCTGACGAATAGCATCCCTCAAACGCTACAAAACCTCACGGCAGTACTCCTTGTTTACATTTGGACCATGCGGAGGATATTCATGATGAATAATCCCCTTGCAGTCGAAGAAAACGGTCACATTGCTTCGACTCATTCGCGCTTTCCTCGGTCAAAGAGAGATTGGGATTTTACGCTGCGAGGACTGAGCCTTTGTTTCGGGGTCATAGCCATAGACCCACGATTCATCACCATTTATGACCATTTTCAAAATGTTTTCATCGTTCTCGACACAATCAAGGAGATCTTGAGCAACTGAAACCCGAGTGTTGTTTTGGTCAGCTGAAAGCAGTTTTGGCACAAACTTGGCAGACACGCATCTCATACCCAAATCTTCTGTGATAATGGACCGAGCTAAACCGTAACTAACCTGCACAACCTCCGATAACTCATGGATGGGGATTCGACGATTTCCCCTCACAGCTGCACGCACATCTATATATATGTGTGTGTGTGTGTGTGTGTGCATATACATACATACATACATACACGAATTTGTTCTGCATAATTGTGTAAACGTATACAGTGAGACAGTATTTATACCGAGCGAGCCAGCCACACCATTGCGTCAGTTTCGACTATCTATCACTGGTTAAAGGACACCAGTTTTGTGTACATCCTCACATTCCCTTTCAAGGTGAAATAGTCGACACAAGTTTAGCCGTAGGGAAAAAGTATTATTACCAAGTTCTGTCCTTAGATGTCATGCAACTTCGCGCTAAATCACATGTTTGTCTATAGCTTTCTTCTAGATCAATGCTTTTCAATCGGAGGCCATGTGGCCCTTGAGGGCCCATATAAGATTTTGTTGTTAAAATTTATGTTCGATAAATTGATTATACCTTTACAATACAGAAAATATTTTAACAATTTTTTTTTATAGAATTCCTAATATTTGTCTATAAAAACATATCTCCTATCCTTTATCTTTTACTGGTTTCAGTCAAAGCTGTGTCCATGCTGGAGCACCAACTTTCAATATGTTTGGATTTCTTTTCTGTGTGACATTTGACCGCAGTTTTTAACCAGATGGGTGACGACATTGCGATTCCTTGCTGGCTCATAGAGGTCTGAACACAGCAATGCAGGACCGTGTAGTGTGGAAAGGAATTGTCAATGGAGTTCCGACCAGACATAGGTTGGTCGAACGACGATTATGATGATGGTAGAGTTAGAATAGATATATATATTCAGTTCTGAAATATTATAAATATTATTGGTGGTTTCCCAACACCATTTTATAGATGAACGATAAAATTTTTTGTGTTAATCAGCCAATAAAGCGTACCCGTATGCATGTATGAACATTGGACTATTGAAAACACAAGCGTGCAGAGAAAACAAGAAATATATTATGAATTATTTCAATCTTGATTCAAGTACCTTTTTATTTATTTCAGCCGCGCTTGTTTATGCATGATTGTATATTTGTGTATATAAAGATAAATGTACGTACGTGTATATGTATGTGTGTGTGTATGTATGTATGTATGTATGTATGTATGTATGTATGTATGTATTTATATATACGATGGGCTGTTTTCTGTTTCCGTTTACCAAATCCACTCACAAGGCTTTTTGTGTCGGCCCGAGGATATGGCGGTTGACACTTCCTTGTCCAAGGTGCCACACAGTAGGACTGAACCCTGAACCTTGTGGTTGGAAATGGAAAACAAACTTCTTAACACACAGCCACTACTGCGCCTATGTGATTAATACTGCACAGTAAAAAAGAAGAAATGGTAACATGCCCAATATAAAGAAAATATAAATAACATTAGTCGTAATTCCTTCGCTCGGAGTTTTCTGTTTTGAAAGTCGTATCTCTCACCGGGTGGTGTAAACGAGACACAATGTAAATTAATTCTCACAGGAAGTTATATATTTAGAATTACAAAAATATATGTACACAGCCGCAGGAGTGGCTATGTGGTAAGGAGTTGCTTCCCAATCACATGGTTCCAGGGTCAGTCCCACTGCATGGCACCTTAGGCAAGTGTCTTCTAATATAGCCTCGAGTCGACCAAAGCTTTGTGAGCGGATTTGGTAGACGGAAACTGAAAGAAGCCCATCGTATAGTCGTATATATATATATATATATATATATATAT
>NC_068989.1:54084704-54089039 GCF_001194135.2 Octopus bimaculoides
GAGAGATGCATACCCATTCAAACATTCGCGCGCACACACACATACGCTTACACGAAGTACATACGTACACACACATATTCATAGGTCTTTATGTGAAAATATATATATAATTGTGTGTGTGTGTGTGTGTGTGTGTGTGTGCGTGCATGTGTACGCGTGCATGTGTGTGCGTGTGTGTGCGTGTGTGTGTGTGTTTGTGTCTGCATGCGTGTTTGTGAGTATGAAGTTGTTTGGCCCTGTGGTTAAGTTGCTGTATTCCATATCGCGAGAACTTAGATTCAATTCCTGGACCAGGAAGTGCGTTAAGTTCGTTTAGCAAAAGACTGAATACTTATGCGTTATCTTCGACGGGAGCTTCCATCATATAGATAGATTGATAGACAGACAGACAGACAGATAGATAGATGGATAGAGGGATAGATAGATAGATAGATAGATAGATAGATAGATAGATAGATAGATAGATAGAGAAAGAGAGAGAGAGAGAGAGAGAGAGAGAGAGATAAACAGATAGACTGAATGCTATATGTGTATATATATATATATATGCATATATAGAGAATGAGAGAGTGAGAGAGAGAGAGAAATGGAGGTTATGAACGATAGTGGTATCAATTAGACCCAGAGATTTCAGGTAATGCTGAGTAAGTGGTATGGATAGATACTAGTTAAGCGCCAGGTTCGGTGGTTATGCGAATAAGGGGTCCAACGTAGGTCATTTATCAGCGTGTGAATATAAGGATTTACTTTTCGTAACGAGATAAAAAACCAAGGCTGTGTATGATATAGAACATTTATAAACAGAAGGTCTTACTGCTATTTCCAGGATATTTATTATGTCCCTTCATCGGAAACGGTGTGAGAGGATGGTTAGGCAATAGTTAGTTTAGATAAGATAGGAAATAGAGAGTGAACGTAGGGATATTGTATTTGTAGATCCATTGTTTAGGCAGAATGGTATACATATAAGATTCCAATACCTAAGAGTTCGCGTCTTTGATTCAAAGCGCTATTGTCCTGGATTAAAATAAAGAGTTTCTCCGAAAGGCATAAATCACATTTTTGATAAGCCTTTTATGAACACCATGTCTGTAAACTGATGCTTTATCTAAAATTTTCCATGTCACGTTGAAAGTACGGGTTTCATTTTCTTTCACTTCCCAGACAAATTTTGCCAGACTGGTCTTTCTCCTATTTTCGGAAGTACCGAAAGGAATTTCTATGTGAATAAAATCTGGTTTTATATATCCCCTGTAGAGGCGCAATGGCCCAGTGGTTAGGGCAGCAGACTCGCGGTCATAGGATCGCGGTTTCGATTCCCAGACCGGGCGTTGTGAGTGTTTATTGAGCGAAAACACCTAAAGCTCCACGAGGCTCCGAAAGGGGATAGTAGCGAACCCTGCTGTACCCTTTCTCCACAACTTTCAATCTTACTTCCTGTTTTTGTTGTGCCTGTAACTCAAATGGTCAGCCTTGTCACACTGTGTCATGCTGAATATCCCCGAGAACTACGTTAAGGGTACACATGTCTGTGGAGTGCTCAGCCACTTGCACGTTAATTTCACGAGCAGGCTGTTCCGTTGATCGGATCAACTGGAACCCTCGACGTCGTAAGCGATGGAGTGCCAACAACATATATCTCCTATAATTCAATTGCATCCCTTCAAATATGTTATTTTATCATGTTACTGTTCTAATTCCGTTCTCTAACTTGAAGAGATCAAGCTTCAGTATTTCTACCGAGGCTCTCTTATTGATACTAACTTTTCATCTCCCACATTTTTTCCATCGCTCCTCCCTAAACTACTGGCTCCCACACAATCGATCTACTAGTTACTTATCTCTTTAAACTATATCACTTTATTATAGACCTCTGTCTCTGTTTCTGTCTCTTCCCCCCCCCTCTCTCTCTCCCTCTCTCTTTATGTGTCTCACATTCTTACGCTCACTTCTCTCATTGCAGGTACATCTTTCTTTGTTAGCATGGCTGAAAGAATGAAATGAACCAACAAGATCTCTTGAACCTGGACCCTAAACGAAATATGTATATATGTAGGTATGTTTGTATACATACACACAAACACACACACACACACATAATGGCGCAATACTTTCTACATTGATATTCTTTAACTCCTATTCCTTTAATAGCTTCATTCGATTAGATACATGATCAAGAGCTTAATTGGAAAATGAAAGGAAAAGTCGGCCCTCGGAGGGATTTGAATTCGAATGTTATGAGCTGGAGCTAAATGCTGCTGGCATTTTATGCCCCATCACATATTTCAATATTCTTCAAATCCACTGCCCTCTTTGATAATGGTAACGAGAATTTCTTAACAGGTACAAGACCGTGTAACTACAACAGCAACAACAACAACAACAACAACAACAACAACAACAACAACAACAACAACAACAATAATAATAATAATAATAATAATAGTAACAATAATAATAACAACAATAATAATACTAATACTACTACTACTACTACTAATAATAATAATAATAATATTAATAATAATAATAATATAGAAACAGCAACAGCAAAATAATAGTAGTAGTAATAATAATAATAATAATAATAATAATAATAATAATAATAATAATAATAATAACAACAATAATAACAACAACAACAACAATAATCCTTTCTGCTATAAACACAAGGCCTGAAATTTGAGCAAGGGGATAGTCGATTACATCGACTCCAGTATTCAACCGGTACTTATTGATTGAACTTGAAAGGATGAAAGACAAAGTTGACTTCAGCAGAATTTGAACTCAGAAAGTTAAGAGGGACCAATCATAATAATAATAATAATAATAATAATAATAATAATAATAACGGTTATAATCACGCTGTCGGGTACTTTATCCTGCCGTATATTCACAACGTCATGCGTTACTATAGATTGTTCGTCTCAAGAACTCCTGTGATCTATTTACGAGAACACCAATTTCACTAATCCCTTATTAAAACAGCGCCACTGGAATAGAGATTCTATATTATATTAGATTCATTAGGGGTCATGGGTTTCAGCCACATTTCTACGGGTGTTAAATATGCATGGGACGGGAGAGAAACCTTTTACTGGGTTGTGTGTGATGTGTGCCGGGGCGTTGGTAGCAGGACGAGTACCGATGGGAAAGACGGAGGTTTACGCTATTGTATCCGGCATGCGTGTTTATGTATAATTGACCGCAAAGAACGCAGGGAATCTTTTTTGCGGCGGGGGTTAATTATAAATGTACTCTTTTGAAATAAATAGGAAAAAAAAACTATATGGACCAGTGTTTAAGTGTCTACACGTAGGTTCATATCGTGAATATTGAAGGCGGCTGAGTTTAAGTCATATCTATCTATCTATCTATCTATCTATCTATCTATCTATCTATCTATCTATCTATCTATTTATCTATATATCTATCTATCTATCTATCTATCTATCTATCTATCTATCTAGAAGCCCATCGTATAGTCGTATATATATATATATATATATTTGTGTGTGTGTCTGTGTTTGTCCCCACCTCTATTGCTTGACAACCGATGCTGGTGTGTTTATGTTCCCGTAACTTAGCGGTTCAGTAAAAGTGACCGATAGACTAAGTACTAGGCTTACAAAGAATTAGTCCTGGGGTCGATGTATTCGACTAAAGGCGGTACTCCAACATGGCCGCAGTCAAATGACTAGACCAAATACAAGAGTGAAAGAGTAATATCTGTGTGTGTGTGTGTGTGTGTGTGTGTGCAAAAAGGAGAAAAAACATATAAATACATGCACACACAAAATCGCACACAACAGCGTGCAAGCGTATACGCAGATATACTATATATATAATATACAAGAAGTATATGAAAAGTTTTGAGCCTTGAAGTCTTGTACCGTCATCAGAAGTCTTGTACCATGCTTTGTTTTGTTTTTTTTTGGAGACTCAAGACTTTTCATACACTCCTCCTATATATATATCGAAATATAAGCTATCATATACATGCATATATCCATACATTTTTCACCATTTCCTTCCATTGAATATTCACGTTTGACTACGTGCATGGCTCAATAGTTAGAGCATCGGGCTCACAATCATAAGGGGCGTTGTGCTCTTGAGCGAGACACTTTATTTCACGTCGCTCAAGTTCACAAAAATGCGACGTCACTGGGGCCGAGCTGTGTCGGCCTTTCCTTTCCTTTGGATAACATCACTGGTATGGAATGGCGAGGTTGGTATGAATGGACGACTGCTGGTCTTCCATAAACAACCTGACCCAGACTTGTGCCTTGGAGGGTTACTTTCTGTGTTCAATTCCATGGTCATTCATGACAG
>NC_068989.1:54090040-54090688 GCF_001194135.2 Octopus bimaculoides
ATATATATATATATATACATATTTATATATGCATATATACATACACACACATATATATGTAAATGTATATATATATATATATGTATGTATGTACTTATCTATATATGCACACACCGTTTACTAAAGCACCCACTCACACGCCCTTAAAGACGGCTATGCTGACAATCTCCTTTCTGAGTGCGTGATATATTGATCCATGTAAATATTTCCCTCCAATCCAAAATTATATTCTATGATATATTGGAAGGAAAAACGGTTTTTGTAACACTGATAGCTATGGCAAAAGAATGCGTGTGGTGGACGCGTTTGAAAGGTCTACAAACAAACACTTTCCTCTCTGGTCAGTCCCTCGTCAACTTTTTCAAGTACCACTTGAAAAGGAGGATGAGGATAGAGAGGAAAGTGTTGTCGAATGAAAGTTTCAATAAAAAATGGGTAAATGTGGCAAGAATGGTAAGAATGAAAGAGGACACCATTTTAAGCATAGACTTGTAACAAAAAGAGACGAAAAGAGAGATGGTACTTACTTTCATGTACCTTTAAAAAAAAAAGCCTGAGGTGACCGTGGTCTTTTCCGTAGGCTTTTCTCTCCACGGATAAACCTAATCTGTTCCCCGTTTTTTACATCGACTGTGATACACGATCCCT
>NC_068989.1:54096973-54098789 GCF_001194135.2 Octopus bimaculoides
AAAAGCTCTACTTTGTAATTTGTCCATTTTCTGTATTTAGCCCTGTGTGGCTATAATAAAAAGATATCTATCTATCTACAGGTTCACACCCACACGCATATATACATACATCTGTATGGTGTGTGTGTGCATGCGTGCGTGTATGTGTGTGAGTGTGTGTGTGTGTGTGTGTGTGTGTGTATGTGTGTGTGTGTGTGTTACATTACGGTATTATATTAAGGCAAGTTTAAGTATAACAACGAGACATTTAATGATGGTATGAAGTGGAAACAATACTTCGACGTGAGACAAATTTATTTGTGAAATTCGATTGACTGACAGAGAATATGCCATTAGGCCTAACCTAATCTCTCACCCTACGCAAATTATGATAGACTATATATATATTAAGAATGAAGAAAATCACATCTGTAATTGATGATTACACCCTATATTACCGAAGATCATTTCAAAAGGACCAGCATATCCAGATAGAGAAAGAAGGCTCACAATACCAGTCAAATTAATATACCCGAAAATATGTGCTAAGACAACATTATCAAGGCAATCCAAAATTAAGTTCAAATTGAACTAAGAAAATATGCCTGATTATGGTTGCTTAATCTACAGTAATCACTGGCCATGTCGCGGTTCACCTATCGCGTTTATTGTTCAAGCATACGTCGATTCCTCCGTGGTGTTGTTTTGCATTTATAACAAAATAAATATATACAAATTATAAGAATAATTTTTAAAAATATACTGTTTCTATAGCAGGATTATTCATTTTTGCCAGTTGCGTAGAGTGACGAGTCCGAAAATCGCGTCCATTACTCATGATCATGAGTGCAACACGCTAGCCACTAAACCACGCGCCTGCACGCACAGATGTATTGGGTCATCCCATAAATAATGTTTTTTTTTATACTTCTTTTATTTTTAAAAATTAAGATAAACAAGGTTCTTTTTTAATCTAAAATATTCTCTCCTTCATTTTCTAGAATGCTCTTCCATCTATCTGGTAGACTTGAAAGGTTCGTTTTCCAAAATTCACTCGTCTGTGTCAAAAATACGCCTCCAGTACTGTTCTAATCTCGTCTACAGAATTCATATTTTTTCCGTCCAAATGACTTTGAAGACTGCGGAATAAATGATAATCAGATGGAGCAATGTCCGGCAAATATGGTGGGTGGGGCATCATTTCCCATTCAAACTACTCCAGCCTTTCGAATGTCATCCTCGCTGTATTGAAGACTTTCTTTAGCCTTGGGTGCCGGGGTTTCTCCTTTCCCTACCCACTGTTTTCGGCGCTTGACATTTTTATGCAGAACCCATTTCTCGTCACCTGTCCTTATTCGGTCCAAAAAAGGTTCGTTCGTGAAACGCGACAGCAAAGAAGTGCACATATTCAATGTACAGAAACTTACAGCTGTTTCGGCCTAGCGTTGGCATGCCCCATTCTATCTCTATAGCTCCTGTGCGCCGGAGTAATTAGCAGATGAAGATGATGTAATGAGTACATGCATGATTCGCTAGGCCTACCCCCATTACATCATTTTCATCTGCTAATTCCTCCGGTACACAGGAGCTATAGAGATAGAATCGGGCATGCCAACGCTAGGCCGAATCAGCTGTAAGTTCCTGTACATTCTCCAATTGCTAAATGTACTTTATATTTGTAACCTTAATTGTTAATATGACATAGTATGTCATAAGCATCTGTATATTGTGTTTTTTGTCATTTTAGTTATAAAATAAACTAATTAATCAACGGAATACATTGTCTGCAAGTCGATGGATACCGCATATTCTCCTCCATTTTCTCATTGCTATATAT
>NC_068989.1:54099574-54100588 GCF_001194135.2 Octopus bimaculoides
CAATAATGTAATAATACAAAGAATATATATACATGTATACACACATATATGTACATACTTACATCTACATGTGTATATACATGCATATCAGGGTACAGGACGTTAGAACAATAAACTACAGACAACGGAACGAACACATAGGAAAACGGAAAGCCCCTTGGAATATCCCTTCATCAGCTGTCTCTATTCTATCCAGACGTTTCGAAGACCAGACAGGACGTACTCTAGAATAGTCTCTTCCTGAGTAGTGGATCAACCAACTACACAGAGGATTCCAAGGTGGCGACGAACTTCCTTGTTTCCGTCTACCAAAGACTGAACCCCCGGATCCATGTGATTGGGAAGCAAGCTTCTTACTACACAGCCACGCCTGCACCTATGTGTGTGTGTGTGTGTATGTGTGTGTGTGTGTGTGTGTGTGTGTGTTTGTATGTGTGTGTGTGTGTGCGTGCATTTGTGTGTGTATGAATGTATGTAAGTATGTATGTATGTATGTATGTATGTAAGTATGTATGTATGTAAGTTTGTATGTAAGTCTGTATTAACACGTAACTAAAGGAATTTATGCACTTATGTGTCTCTCTTACGCAACGTTTGTCAAAGATTAATCAAAACATCATTATAAAATCATTAATAATCTCTGTGTCTCCCCCCTCTCTTCTCACCTAGTCCTTTTCTTATCCTCTCTACACCACTTAACTTAATTTTACTCACCCTCTCTGCATACTCTATCTCTTTAATCCATTTCCTTTTCTTTTCTCTTTCAGTGAGTCTCATATTCTCTATATCTACATTATACTTTAATCTCTCTCGGTATATACCTATATTATATCTTAATCTCGCCCTCTGTTTGTTGCTTTCTCTTTACTCGTCTCTATGTCCCCCTCATGTACTTTCTCTCCACTTTGTTAATCTATTCCATGTTATATTTGTTTAGACAACGTTATACTTGCATTTATGACGGATTAAAACCCTCCTTTAATCATTTATATATATATATATATATATATATAT
>NC_068989.1:54100779-54106556 GCF_001194135.2 Octopus bimaculoides
TATTTCACACACTACTATCCATTCATCCATCCATTCATCCAACCTTTCTTCCTTCCTTCCTTCCTTCCTTTCTTCTTTATCTAGGTGGACGTGTTTTACGCCCATGAAACTTTAAGTAATGTGGAGCTGAGTCAAAATGTCCTTAATTAAATAGACTTTCTGTTAAAAGCACAAGGCTTGAAAATTTGAGCAAGGGACAAGTTGATTACATCGAACCCAGTGTTTTACTGGTACTTACTTTATCGACCCCGAAAGGATGAAAGGCAAAGTCGACCTCGGCGGAATTTGAACTCAGAACGCGACGACAGACGAAATACCACTAAGCATTGTGCTAACGATTCTTTGCTAATGATTCTGTGCTAACGATTCTGTGCTAACGATTCTGCCAGCTCGCCGCTTTTGTCCTTAATTAAATATACACAAGAGATGTATCACCACACACATCTCGTGTCTTCGTTCAAGGGAGCAGAGCTGCAATTCTTTCAGTCTCTTCTAGTAGCTCAAGTGTTGGTGTAGCATTACTGAACTGCCTCGAGTCCCGCTATTAAATTGGCACTGAGGGGTCACCATAGTTCGCACTTTTCCAGGCGTCTAAGAACAAAAGTCCTGCATACGACCACCTTAGATTTGATGTCCCTTTTTTCAAAAAGTTCTCAGAATCTATCCGGCCATTCGCCTGCACATTACAATTATCTTGGTGATATGTACATGAATTGAGGCATCGTTTTTTATATCAATCTCCAGGCACCGCAGTGTCCTCCACTTTGTGATTGCAGCTCCTTTTATTCCAAAGTGGCAAAAGGTGGTTGATAGCGGAGGGCTTGGAATTTTCCTTCATTAAATTGCATAGTTTTCCTCTTCCTCCCAAGTTTGGTTTTATATAGATTACTATATCCTCTACGATAGAAGAGGGGGTACCAAACAGTTCTTGGCTTCGTGTAAAAGAAAATACAGGAGGATCAGTTAATTGTGATTTTATTCATTATATTCCCCGCTCAGATCCACATACTCATTGCAGCAGCCCTTCAGATTTTCTAAGCCCTGTGAAAGAACTCGGAAGGTTGCGGGTCCAACTAGGCCTTTCGCGAAACCCTTACAGCTAGGTTCTTTTCAGCACTCCCTCGTAAATAAAGAATAACTTACATAGGGAGCCTAAAGTCTCGAAGTAAACCTGAGATGTTGACAGAGATTGACAGTATATTTGAGGTACTGTTTCTGAGACGTTTGTCTTGGCAGGAGAGCTGTTGTGCTAGATTCAATAATAATATGACCTTTGGACGAGAGTGAGGCACAGAGAGAGCGACAGACAAACAGAGAGACAGAAGAAAAGTTGATAGAACTGACAGACCTAATGATAAAGCACCCAAAACATTATATGTATGTATATATATATATCTATATATATATATATATATATATATGTGTGTGTGTGTGTGTGTATGTATATATGTATGTATATATATGTATGTATATACATATACGCATGTATATACATATATACATATATATATATATATATATACACACATATATATACATGTATACATACATATATATATATACACACACATATATGTATATATGTATATGCATACATATATATGTAAGTATATATACATATGTACGTATGATAACATACATTCATACATATATGCATGTGTGTGTATATTTATATATATATATATATATAGAGATATATATATGTGTGTGTGTGTGCGTGTGTGTGTGTGTGTGTGTGTGTGTGTGTGTGTGTGTATATATATATATGTATGTATATATGTATGTATGTATTTATGTATGTAAGTATGTGTGTGTTAGTGAACGAGTTAGAAATAGGAAAGGGGAGAGTGAAGTGGGAGATAATGAGAAATGTCGAATGAAGTGTTAGATCGGTAAATTTATTTTAGTTAAGCCTTGTCTAAGTTAGACAGGTTTAAACAAGTAAACATAGCTTACCCTTACTTTACTTACTCATTGGATTAAGTTTTTGATATACATAACGACCAACGAGTATTAACTTAAACAATAACATTAACCGAGGCAACAACAACAACAACAGCAACTACTACCACCACCACCACCACCACCACCACTACTAGAGTGAAACACCCTGTGCCACTTGTACAGATAATTTTAGAAAGAGGTGAACAAGAACAGGATGTTATACAAACAATAGAAATAATTAACATTTATTTATCTGCCACAAGGGGGTCGGATGGAGAGACATTACAAAAGATTTTGTATAAATGGTGACTGTTTTAGAGCGAGTTTGAGGGAAACGGTCATGAAAGCCAATATAAACATTATATCTAATGAGACCTAGGCCTTTTCTGAATATCAAACACACCCCCCCACATTACTTGGGCTAACGGAAGGGGCCGTAAACCTTTAACCGAGTCGAATATCTTATTCTTATTTCTTTATTGCCCACAAGGGGCTAAATATAGAGGGGACAAACAAGGATAGACAAATGGATTAAGTCGATCACATCGACCCCACTATTTGACTGACACTTAATTTATCGACCCCGAAAGGATGAAAGGCTAAGTCGACCTCGGCGGAATTTGAACTCAGAATGTAACGGCAGACGAAATACCACTAAGCATTTCGCCCGGCACGCTAACGTTTCTGCCAGCTCGCCGCCTTAATCGAATATCTTATTCTAGCAGATGCAATTACATATTAACAAAATTCTATACAAATCTTTGTGCCTTGAATAGCTAATTGTATTTTTTAAAAGAATTAGAGCAAGAGCAACAGTACCAGTAGGTTCCCAAGATAGGTAAAGTAAGGTAAAGTTATCTTCTCGAATCATGCCAATTCACAAGGGCCGGTTTCCGGTTTCCCGATTTCATGGCGTATATATTCCGCACCTGGACGGGACACCTGTCCGTTGCAAGATTAATCATTTTTGCCAGCTGAGTGGACAGGAGCAACGTGAAATTAAGTGTTTTGCCCAAGAACGCGTTGCCCGGTCTTGGAATTGAAACCACAGTTTTATACGATAATGAGTCTAATACCTTAACTGGTAATCCACGCGCCTCCACAGAAGCATAGACCACGGATCAGAGCAGCTGCTACCGTTCTTGCGCTTCTGATGATGATGCTGTTCTACTAATTCAACAAAGGTCTCAGTTGCAATGACAGCATAAAGAAAATGATGTGAACTCTTTTTCATGCTCATAACCTCTAGTAGTTTAGGGGTTGGGGCAACCATTATTACAGTAAATGCCTCCATCTCCATTCCAGACTCTATTGGAAGTCTCATTCGACGTTTCAGTCATCATATTGTGCTGATGGGAAGGAAATTGAACTTACGTATAGGCTTCAGGGTAGGGAGAAAATAGTGCCCCAAAGGAGTTGATGAAGGTTAAAAACTCGGTACTTGACAGCTGTCTGCAGAGACTTTATCAGCATAAAAGAGCACCTAAAGGAGAGTGAAAAGAAGGAAGTACTTTGCTGATACATGTGAAATTCACATTCTGAGTTCAAATCCTACTGGCATCAAACTTCTTTTTCATTCTTCCACGTTGGTAAAATAAAGTACATGTCAAGCATTTTATTAATTATATATCTATAACTCAAACTCAGGACTTATTTTTTGTAATCCTAGTACTTATTTTATCGGTCTTTTTGCCGAACTGCTAAGATACGGAGACATAAACACACCAGCATTGGTTATCAGCTGATAGGGTGGGAGTGGGGGACGCAGACACGCACATAAATATACAGGATACGGTGAACAAACTGTCGTCTAAATTACGCAAAAATGAAAATAAAACTGAAATCTTATTTTAACAGATATATTTACCAAAGTTACATAAAAACATATTGAAATACTAAACAGTAAAGCTATTCAATAAAAAATCGCCATTAGCTTCAACCACGGCCTCCAGACGACTTCAGAATCTCCTGCAACTCTTCTGGAAGGTTTCCTTGTTTAAGTCGGTGAAGGTTGCCATAATCCTTGCCTTTAGTTCATCTTTGATGTAACAAAGAGTTTTGTTGGTCTCCCGCTCAACTGCATCCCATACATAATAATCAAGAGGACTTGCAGCCTGAAGGGTTAGGTGACCAGATGTTAGGGTGATGTGGAAGCAGAAATTGTCTGACAGCCATGACTGAGTTCTGCGTGCGTGGCATGGTGCAGAGACCGGTTTCCAGATATAGGGTCTTCCAGAAAGTCACCCGCTTGATCCAGGGCAGCACTACCTCCTCCAAGCACTTGATGTAGCCCACCGTATTGTGTTTGAGGCCGTGTGGGACGATGAATGGAGGCATAACGTCGCTATTACTAGTGATCACTCCAAATACCATGATGTTGACTGGATGTTTGGTTCTTATCACCCTCGGTACATGTCCTCAGTTGGAGACCCAAACACTCATAAATGTTCGTATTGGAGCTTCCGGTGCGAATGGTGCTGTTTTCTTCACAAACGGTGTCCAACTGATCCTACTATACTGTGTAGTTGATAACATTTTAAAAAACTATGCGCATGCGCGAAATTTAAAATATTAAAGGGTGACAGTCTAGCCTTCGCACCCTGTATACATATACGTGTGTGTATATATATGTATATATATATATATATATATATATATATATACGACTGGGTTCTTTCAGTTTCCGTCAACGAAATCCATTCACAAGGCTTTTGTTGGCCTTAGGCTATAGTAGACTGAACCCGGAACCATGTAGTTGGGAAGTAAGCATCTCACCACACGCCTGCAAATGAATGTGGGATATAGAATATGGAATATATAACATATAATATAAAAATGGATGGTACAATGAAATGAAATATTGAGTGTCCAATACAAAGGATTAAATATATAAAGGCGAATACGTATTTTCAATACCTTGTGGTATTCATCATGGCCGGTATCTGACAGACTGTAACAGTCTGTTACAGTCTGTCAGATACCATCCATTTTTATATTATATATTATATATTCCATATTCTATATCCCACATTAATTTTACAAGAATATAAATAAAACATAAAAAACAGACAGAGTTGGAACTCTTTTAAATAAAATAATATATTCCTCTATACACGATCATACAAAACCCTTTTTTTGTATTTATTTTTACTCACCCCCCCCCCCCACACACACGCACATATATATATATATATAATAAATCTCTGAGCGAGATGTAAACAGTAGCAGAACGACATCGTGAAGTATATTTGCCACCTAAATATGGCTGACCCAAATGCTACTGTAGTTAGTTTATAGCGCCAGGAAGATATTTCCTCCAGCTGGATAACAAACGACACACACTCTGTGCCCGATCAGTATTTGCAAAGGGAAAATATCGCACCCAACTCTAGCCTTACGTGATACACACGGATCCGGGTTTCTGGGTAGTAACCCGCTATCAGCGTGTGCACGATGGCGTGCTGCTAGTTTACTTCTCGCTCAGGGATTTACTACTCCTTGTTTTTCGTTTTTCGAGATCAGTGACTGTTGTCATTGCGAAAAGCATATAGTATTTTGCGTTCGGAATCACTTCTCATCCCTAGCCGGTGAATGTCACACGCTGACGACGGTCACTACCGAGAAACTCGCGTCCTTGTGTATCACGTAAGGCTAGTGATAGGAACGATGATTTCTCTTCGCAAATACTGATCGGCCACAGACAGTGTGTCGTTAGTCAGCTGGAGGAAATGTCTTCCTGAGGCTATAAACTACAATAGCATCGTCCCATATGATCCAGCTACATTTAGGTGGCAACTATACTTCACTATATATATATATATATATATATATAT
>NC_068989.1:54106682-54109989 GCF_001194135.2 Octopus bimaculoides
TATGTATGTATGTATGTATGCATGCATGCATGTATGTATGTATGTATAGAGAGAGAGAGAGAGAGAGAGAGAGAGAGAGAAAGGGGGCGTGAGTGTGCGAGAAATTGAGAAAGAGAGAAGTTGCAGGAGTGTAAGTGGTTAGAAGTGTGCTTTCCAACCACATGATTCAGATTCTGTCTCACAGCGTGGCGATTAGGAAAAGTGTATTCTACATTAGCTCCGGTTAGATCTAAGTTTCCAGTATTCCGCAAACACATGTCTGGTCATGAGGAAGTCTAACCTTAGTAGGATAGAGGTGAGGGATGGTTATTGGTGAGAACAACGACAACAGCTGTTAGTCAACGGATAATACAAATGAGCGATGTGAATGAGTTCATAACTGAGCCAACACTCTGTATCGTAACGGTGTGTTCGTGAGTCTAAAAGAAATATCAACATTATAATACATATTCTCTATGTCTTGCAAGGTGTAAATATGCCACAATTGGAAATAAGACGTTTAAATATTAGTGGTGGAGGGGGTCTGGAAGTACAACAATCTGTCCCAAAAAGTAGGGAAATCGCTAGCTGTCCTCGTCAATTGGCGTTTATCTAGCTCGCTATTTCGGCCCCTGTAGCCTATCCTTTCTAGTAATGAATCCTGCCCATCTCAAATGGCCAACAAAATTCTTAGAAAAAAATTGATTTAGACTCTGGACACCTAAAGCCAGAACCTAAGACAGCAGCAAGAATGGACATTTTGCTGGTACATAGGTTAACTCAGGTGAAAGACCATACATGCATGACATTATATAAAGAATATTTTCTCAAACAGGATGCCATATAAAAATAAAAACCTATTTCCGAACTGGCTGAATAAATCGGGCATAAATGAAGCTGCAGAAATACCAGAATTTACCATGTTGGGGCAAGCCACCCCTAATTAATATATTATCAGAAATATACTCAATTCTTCATTACAGAATAGAAGAAGCTGCTTTCTCCAAAGAATATGCCATATTTTATAATGAAGCCAACACGAAACTCAATAAAATATTCTTAGAGACGCAGTAATTTAGCAAAGCTGCACTACATCACCTTATCACAAAATTTCAGTTGCTTCAAGTAAAACGTTACCCAGATACTTACATTAACCTGAACTTGTTCCAGAAAGTAAAACTGCGAAACTTTTATCTACATTTATCATACAAACAACCATATAACATAATACCCCTGTTATCAATCTTCGCGACAGAAATGACAATCGTGTACTAATTAACCAATATTGCCATGCCAAAAGCAAAAAGCAAAAGTGACAACACAAGTGGCAAATACTTTTGATAAGAAAGACCTCATAGGACATTTGTGTGCAATTTTTTATTTGTTTCAGTCATTAGACTTCGGCCATGCTGGGGCAACTCCTTGAAGAGTTTTTAATCAGACGAATCGACTCTGGTAACTTTTTTTAAGCCTGGCATTTAATTTATCAGTTTATTTTGCAGAACCGCTACCGTTACGAGGAGGTAAACAAACCAACACCGGTTGTCAAGCTGTGTGCGGAGTGGATAAACACGTGCGCTCGCGCGCACACGCATATATATGACAGGAATCTTGTTTCAGTTTCCGTCTACCAAATCTACTCACAAGGCTTTGGTCGGCCTGAGGTAGAAGAGCAGAAGTCACTTGCCGAAGGTACCACGTAGTGCGACTGAACCCAGAGCCATGTGGTTGAGAAGCAAGCTTCTTACCACACAGCCATGCTTGCGCCTATATATAAATTTTTTACTCACTCAAGTAGATTGCTTAGTTTCTCTGCTCGTTAAAGACTCATTGTTGCGTTTCCTTTCTTTCAGTAAACATTTTAATATCTTGGCAGCAAAGATTTTAAAGCTATTTTAAGAGAAATATAGTTCTAAAGCCTAATAGAGTCGAGAATCCCTTATCCAAATTTTACGGGACAGAAATTATCGCGAATTTTGGATTTTCGGATTTCAGAGTAATTTTATAGTTGCATCTATAAAATTTACTATCTTGAGATTGGAGGCCCACGAGCAGTAGTTTGGTCATCGTTTGACAATAGTGTCGTGTGGAATCGATGGGAAACCAAAAGCATTACACCGACCAAACTGCTGAACTAAAAAAGAATAGCCCCCCCCCCCCGTAAAAATATGCCTAGCATAGCATTTAAAGAATGTGTCAGTTGCCTTATTTATGACAAGTTAAACTGGACCGATACGTAGTTAATTCCGTAAGGACATTTACATATTACCTATAAGGACAGACACAGGTACGCTGTAGAAAATGGCAATACTAGAATTTTATTCGTATTTTCTGGCATTCTTCACAGCATTTGTTAGCTATGAATATGTTTTAGATGTCTGGATGTAACAAATAAATTTTGGAAAGAAGATTTTATTTAAGACGTAGGTAGATGATCAGAAATTTGAAGTCGACCTCAGTATATTACTGATACTTTATTTTATCAAGATCAAGAAGTTAAAAAACAAAGTAGATCTTGGTGTGATTTTCATATTTATAGTACATCTTAATTGTGCTTAGAATTCACAAAAATATTTCCTCTAGGCATTCGATTTTCGTAACGGAAATGTTTCGTTGACTGTTGAAAACAACCCACTACGATCATCGATCATTTGAAACTAAAATGACATATGAAGCAACTTGGAAGGCTTTACATCATTGATTGACCTTTTAGAAATAGCAGTAAAATCTCTCATTCATCATACTTCTTATCGTCACAATAGAAGGACATATTAGATACGTTATGTTAGAATTAAAAACAGATTGTCACGGATGGAACGACTTGCATAATGTCTGCTCGAATAGTGCTGATTCCAAGTTAAATAACAACAGCAAAAATCATCATCATCAACAACAGCAGCAAATACAACAGTAGCAACATCAACTAAAAGGTCAACAAAAAAAAAACAAACAAAAAACAAACACCAAATGAAATTTGATTAATAAAATTAGAGAGACTTTTAAAAATATATAAACTAGTTTCATAAAAATTAAATATGCAGATATATCACATTTCTGCTTTTTGTTGATTTGATTTAAACACATTTCAAATTAATTTTCATGTCAACTAGTTTATCGCTAATTAGATTAGATTGAATTAGTATTATATTAAATTATTTTAAATTTAATTAAAAGTTCAGCCAAAGAGAATAAAGTTATAGTAACAAATAGTTCTCTGTAGCTCTCTCATATTGTATCTATCTACCAACAGATCTATCCATCAGTACATGCATATACTTACATACGATATATGTATATATATATATATATATATATATATATATATATA
>NC_068989.1:54109999-54115947 GCF_001194135.2 Octopus bimaculoides
ATATATATATATATATATATATATATATATATATACATGAGTGTATACGATTATATAATATATATATTATATAATCATGCAAACATGCATAAATATGTCTATATATAGGTTTGTGTGTGTGTGTGTGTATGTGTGTGTGCGCGCGCGTTAATTTTGAAAGAAAGTCTTGTCGCATTATTGGTGTAAGCATTTTGAATGTACCATAAAAGAAGCAGTAATTTTTAATTTTTGTGCTTTTCTTTTTCTTTTTTTACAATTCATTCAGTAGTGGTTAAATTCGTATCGATTTTTACACTTTTAAAATGAGTTTAGATCCGATTCATATTACATACTTCATGCAGTATAAATTTAAAGAGGGGATCTTCGGCCATGGAGGCGGCAAGCATTTCTCTTACCGTCATTGGAATTGAAGATTTCGCTGTCCGGAAATGCCTACGATGGTTTTGCCCAGTATCACTCGGAAAATTTTTCTCTCACAGATTCCTATCCATCTGGATGAACAAGTCCTGCAAATACTGAGATTCTGAAAACCGTAGTTAGGGAAAAGCCAAAGCAAGCTACAGGAAATAGTTGAATTGAAGTAACACTTAGATTATAATATACCTTCATGAACTATGAAACATGTCTAAAATTGGTCAGTGAGGTCCTCATCTTTTGAGTGCTTTTCAGGTCATTCAAACAGTTGCCCTCTATTTGTCCTTCAAGAGTAGACTAGCTACCGAACGTTTCCTGGGTATAATCATCACAAATGATGAAAGGTAAGTTCTCAAAAATCATACCAAACAAGAACAAAAGAAGTTAGAATTCAATAAAAAAAGGGATGATCCACTTCCAAACCAGGACTTGCACCCGGAAGATTTATGATTAGGGCCTGGTGGGATATGAAGAAGTGTTGAAACAAAAGGAAACAGTTAATGCACGGAATTATTGAAATGTATTGGAAGCATTGCACAGAAATTTGCTAAAAAAGCAACCGCCATTAGGCAATCGTAAGGGAGTGTGGCTTTTACATGATAATACAAGATCAGATATTGCCCAACTCGCCCAAGAAAGCATTATGGTACTAAATGCAGAAGTTTCTCTAACTCTCCTTATTTTATTGACTTTGCTCTTGTGAACAGGTTAAAAATGACATTGTGCATTTCTTTGCTTCGAAACCTGAAGAATTTTACGCCTGAGAGATCAACAATTGCCAAATAGTTGAAATTATGTTATCAATAACGAGGGAAAATGCTATCGTGATTAGATGTTTAAAATAAGACCAAAGAAGGATATATTTCCTACCATCCTGAAATACGACAGGTCTTCCTTTCAAACCTAAAACATACAACACACAGACACACACGCACGCGCGCCCACAAACATGTGTTGAGATTGCATTTTCCTTTTACTCAGGTTTTTTACGAGTGCTCTGCGATATTCTTTATACTGAGTAGTAGCAATTTAAAGCACTACATAACCACTACAACAAACAACTGCACCGTGTATGGAGCACACTTCTTTCTTTTATTGTTGTTATATTCATAATGTATATCATTTGCGATGTGCTTTTTCTCTTTGTTTAAAGCTGAAAATCGTGCAATTTAGTTTTCGTATAGAAACATTTGTTTCTCTGAGCATTATTTTTTAATGTTTAATGGACTCCTTATATTGGTGGCATATTGTTCAAACGCACACCCGTGGGATGTATATATTACATCATTTTCAATGTTCTTTAGTATAAACACACGTGCATGTGTATATATGTATGTATATATCCGTGAGTGTATAAATATATATATATATATATATATGTATACATATACATACACGCACACAGGTATGCATACTTATATATAAATGTACCTGGTTTCGGGTTCTGGCCCACGGGCCTAATTGATGCAGATGAGGGTCGAGACTCCTGGGCCAGAACCCGAAACGATGGTACATGACTATCCGAAAGGCATAATCCCTAATGGTATGACATTAATTAAAAAAAAAAATTCTTTATCCGTTCGCTCGCTTACGTTTGTCTGTCATAATTCAGTGATTTCGGTGATTGATTTAGTGATTTTGATTCCTATTTCTGAACAGGCTCGAATAGGCTGAACAGGCACACACACACACACACACACACACACACACACACATTTAAACACATATGGTTGTGTATGGATGTAAGGAAAAACACATACCTATATATGCGTGTGCATGTTTGAGTGAGTGTGTGTGTGTTTGTGTGTGTATGTGTGTGTGTGTGTGTGTGTGTCTGTGTGCGCGTGCGTGTGTATAAAGCTGCAATTTATAGCAATTCAAAATAATGCATGCTGCCATTTATATTTGATATAGAATACAAGAATTCAAGTAATATATATATGCAACAACAGTTCATGTTAAATGCAAAAGATTGCATAAGTACAGGGTGTACACAAAGTCTGGGTACATGACGATTAACACATACTTTAAGAAATTATTATTTCTTATATTTTATTGTTTATGTTATGATTTTATTTACTTCATGTACCCAAACTTTGTGGACACCCTGTATATGTTGAATTAGCCAACAATATATAAACTGGTTGATAAGAGCCAAGTTTTACATGTGGCCATGAATGCTAATTCATTTTGAATGTTTCTTGAGTTTAAATTCATTCTTTTGTCTTACTAAACTTGGAGGTGTTGAAGAATTAATTTGTCATAATTACTGCCTCACCTGCGTCTATGTGCGAGTAAAATGTAATTCCAATAAAATATTAAGTTGAATATCATCAAGCCATTGTGCAAATGGTATAAATATTAAACCCTACTAGATGTAAATTTTCATCTAATTTCCTTCTCAGAACTAAATATAGGTAACATCAAACCCTTAGTTTATACTATGAGATGATTAGACGTTTATGCATTTCCGAAGGACATTTACTGAAGGTATGAATTAACTTCATTCAGGATTAGAAATTATGTGTTTGATACAGATTGATGCATGCGCATTTATTTACAATATTCATTATCATCATAAGAATGAGCTAGCAGAGTCATTAGAGTAGAATGTCCTGTGGTGGTTGTTTCGATTCTTTGCACTAGCAGTTCAAATCCTGCCTTTTATTCTTTCAGGATCGAAAACATATTCCAATGCATGGAGGTGAATTTGCAAAACTGTTAGAGACTCGGCGAGATGCTGGTGTGCTATTCACAGCTCTTGGTATTCTGATGGTAACCACTGCGACAACACTGTTGAAAGGCTGTATCAGCTCAGATTGGCGGTGTTTCCCTTGAATTAAGATTGGTAGCCTGAACATTGAGAACTTGTATGTTTGTACAAACTGCCCATCTTCCTCAACAACATATTTCACAACCCTGTGCATACATATACAGATTGACCTACAGAGGAGCCTGTTTTAATAAGATGGTGAGTGGCAGAATTAGTTTAGGTGACACACAACATGTCTTTATGTTGTTTCTTTTTCTGGGTCGGATCCCATCGAGATTCATAGGATTTTAATCCTTCTGGGGTTAGTAAAATAATTACCTTTCAAGTACTGAAATTGATATAATTGATCGTTTATACTGCAAAATTCGAAGCTCTCTTTTTGTTAAAAATCATTATTATCATTTTATTTATTGCATTGCAGAAGGACACCCAATTATTGTTTGAAATAGACAAATTGTAAATAAATAGCAGAGATGGTTATTAAGTAGTGAAATCCGTTGCTGACATACAAACAGCTCGTATGATTAGTTCATTGGGTAATTAAATGTCAGAAAGAGATTTGATTGACAACATTATTAAGGTAGACGAAGGCGGCGAGCTGGCAGAATCGTTAGCACGCCGGGTGAAATGCTTAGCGGCATTTCACCTGTATTCTGAGTTCAAATTCCGCCGAGGTTAACTTTGCTTTCCATCCTTTCGGGGTCGATAAATTGAGTACTGGGGTCGATGTAATCGATAATTCCACTCCCCCGAATTTCAGGCAATGTGCCTATAATAGAAAGGATTATTAAGGTAGATATGTGTGTGTGTGTGAGTGTGTGTGTGTGTGTAAGTTGTTGATAATAGTATGTGTAAATTGCTCTTTGATAATTAGTGGCAATTAGAACATCAACGAGATACTGCGTCATATTGTGAAACAAAAATGTAACACCAAAATTACTATCTGTTATCCGAAGCCTATAAGAATCCTTTTTGCTGTATATCTTGCTTCTCATTGACACGGTCCTTAATGATATACTTGGCAATAGCTAGTTGTGACTATTTTCGTTTAAGAGTAATTAACATCCTTAGTTGCAAGAATGCGCCATTGAATTGCAGAGACGATAAAAGTCATGATGACCACACAAGGAACAAGGATCTCCCCTATCATTAAAAAACAATCTTTCGAAGACGGGAGCTGATCTGCGTACCATGACAGAGTTCTGTGCGATGACAGTGCAGCTGAAACTGATATCAAATACAGAATTGGAAGTATCAGACAGGAGTATTTCAGCGATTTTTCCAAAATCTGGTCTACGTACTCACTGGACATCAACATTAAGAACTTCTGCTATAATAACATTAAACAACCAACTACTCTTTCTACAAGCAAAATCTGGAAGAAAACAGCAAAAATTTTCCTAAATTTTGGATATCTTTTACCAAATCCAAAGAATGTCTTACCACGATCATGTCAGAAGTAAGAATTTTTGAGAAAATCGTGATTGGGAAGGTTCCAAAGATTACAGGTTAGTTCACCGCCATCAGTTTTTTCTGCTGGGAAAAAGTTCAGTGAGGAATGTTCACCGCGAGGAAAGTTTACCGAGAAAATATGTCCATAGTACCTTACCGTTAATAATTAAATACTATTTTATTGAAAAAAAAGAAAACGTGTGAATTGATGGCAATAAATTTTCCTTGCGGTGAATTTTCCCTACGATTAATTGATGGTGAACTTTTTCTGCATTGAATTGATGACGATGAACTTTCCCTACCGTGAATTGCTAACTGTGAACTTTCTATGAGGTGAACTGATGACGGTGAACTTTCCAGACATGGGATTCAAGTTAAGGCAATTGAACAAAGAATGCAACTATCTGGTCATATTTTGTAGAAGCCAAACCGCTGACGTACAAAAGCAGCCGCTGTGTGATAGATGATTGAGAATTGTGTTAGGCTTTCAAAATTACATGGTTAGTGACTGTTGCTAGGAGGAAAGGAGAGATGGTAAACGATTGAAAGGAAGACCTTGAGCAAATTGGTTTAATAGCATAATGGCACAGAAAAGATCCGAATGGAGATCTTTGATATTCAGCCCACTGAGATCAGACGGTACTTAACGCTCATGTTGAAAAGTCATTGTTTAACATTCGATTTCTAATCGTATGCAGGATTTTGAGTTAGATGTTGCATTTATCGTGGTGTCTACATCTTCTCCGTAATTGTTCGGTCTCAGTGAAAGGAATCACGTTTATAGGATGTTGTAGTTGTAATAGTATTAAGGTCTTATTTATGTGACCGAGTGTGAGGTGAGTGTAGTTTTCGTGTAGTGGCAGGTACTGCAAAGGTTGGAAATTGCTTCAATAAACAATACTCTGTTCATCAAAGAGATCAGGCATTTTAAAAGATTATTGTTTCGCCTGTCTGTAGGGGATCTGTAATTGCAGTCTAAGCAACTGAAATATGAAATAATAATAAAGAACATTTGATTGCAAGTATAAAAGTCAGCTATTTTTATTATTATTATAATTATTATTATTATTATTATTATTATTATTATTATTATTAGTAGTAGTAGTAGTAGTAGTAGTAGTAGTAGTAGTAGTAGTAGTAGTAGTGGCAGCAGCAGCAGAAGTAGTAGCATCAGCAGAATTAGTAACAGAGGCGCAGTAGTAGTTTTAGATTTTTAATATTGCAGTTTCGTAAGGCGGCGAAAAACCTTGCAAAATGTTTAGTGATATTTCGTCCCATTTTACATTCTGAATTAAAATTCCACCGATGT
>NC_068989.1:54116457-54117898 GCF_001194135.2 Octopus bimaculoides
ATATATATATGTACGTATGAACGTATGTGTATATATATATATAAACAAAACATTCAAACACTAAGATTTGAAATATGATGTCACTATAGTTAATGTCATCTGTGAATAAAATTTAAAATTGATGCCATCAACAGTAGTAACATCCGTGGTTCGCAGGCAAAAAGCATTATCTAACTATAAAATACAAATTAGCACGAACCGTAAGGATGCACAAAAGCATCATCTTGCTGGAAACAAGAGGTAAAGTCTTAATTAAACCACGGTATATCACCAAGAAAACAGAGAAATAACAGTAGGCGAGGAAACGGAAAGAACGTTTACTCGCTTACTGTTATTTCTCTGTTTTCTTAGTGCATTACGGTGGTTTTAATTACGAATTTAGCTCTTATTTCTAGCCGGTTGATGCTTTTTTGCAACTTTAGGAGGGTATAGATAGATAGATAGATAGATAGATAGATAGATAGATAGATAGATAGATAGATAGATATGCAAAAGTATACTCATCTAACTATCCATCTCTGTCTCTTTGCATATATTTATGGGGAAAGAGAGAGATAGTGTGAAACAGGAAGACAGATGAGAGAAACAGTATGTCTATATACATCCTGTATACTACAAGATGTCTTCTTGACATCTTCGCCAAAAGCAAGAACAAAAGAAGAATCGGAATAGGAACAAAGAAGCAAAGTTCAATTATAAAACCAAGAAATAAAGGAAATTAAAAAAAAAACTATCGATAAACAAAGAACATTTAGATACACAAATAAAAACAAAGCATGAAGCAACATGTAGCAGCAGCGCCTGCAGCAGTATTATTGGCGCTGTTAGTAGTAGTAGTAGTAGTAGTAGTAGTAGTAGTAGTAGTAGTAGTAGTAGTAGTAGTAGTAGTAGTAGTAGTAGTAGACAAAAAGAAGCTAAGCCTACTGGGAAAGAAGGAAGGATGAAACCGTTGGATTAAACCATCCCAATACAGATTAGTTAATCAATAGGGGAGGGTAAAGGAACGAAGCAGCAATAGTGACAGGGTTAGGTCCAGGCCCAAAATGGTGAGAAAGAGGGCAAGTGAGAGGGGTAGGGAATAATGATATACTCACACACACACACACACACATATATATATTTGTGTGTGTATGTGTGTGTACGTATGTGTGTGCGCGTATATATATATATATATATATATATATATACACACACGCATACATATATATTAATATATGTATATATATATATATGCATACATAAATATATATATACATATATATATATATATATATATATATGTATATATATGTGTGCATATATATTCTCATGTGTATTGATATGTGTACATAGTGTGAGAGAAAGAGAGGATGAGAGAGAGAAAGGCAGCTGGGAACTTATAAGTTTCCTGCTTTTTTCTATCAAATATCTACGTATACATATATATATATATATATATATA
>NC_068989.1:54118149-54121382 GCF_001194135.2 Octopus bimaculoides
TATATATATGTATCTATGTATATATATATATATTATAACAATAAATGACAAAAAATATAACATATATTCATATATATGTGTGTGTGTGTGTGTTATATTTTTTTGTCATTCATTATTGTTGTTGTCATGGTTGTTGATATTGTTTTTGTTGTTGCTTGTGTTGTTCTATTGACATTGTAATGCTTCTTTTTCAATAAAACGATGACACCTCATCATAACTATAATACCTTGCCTTAAATCCCTTAAACCCTCCGAATTTCGGACAGACACTCGTTGTTCATTTGCAGTTGTTGTTGCTACTATTGCTCCTGTCGTTTTTATTTTTTATTTGTTTCCTGTTTTTTTTTCGTTGGAATTATTGATTATATTATTTATTGTTGCTGCTGTTATTCTCGATGGCCTTCCACATGTTTTTTTTTTTCTTCTCCTCTCAAGAAGGATGTCGTGATAAAACCGTTACGGCTACTGAATAAATTTCCATTTCCATATATCAATTCACGTTGTGTGTTCAAATATTGTTTGGGACTGACATTGCCGAACGCCCTTCTGGACAAAAATATGACTTTTGTGCCAAAATAAGAATTTTCTGTTTTTAATAATACGTCTCAGGTGGCGGGCAGAGATAATCGTTTGCAAGCCAGATAGAATGTTTAGCAGCGTTTCGTTCGGCTTTACGTTCTAGCTTCATATTTACGCCGAGGACGACTTTGTTTTTTTATAGTTTCGAGTGCAATAAAATAATTATCAGCCGATATCGAATCAATGTAATCGCCTATCTCGCTGCCATTAATTGACATTGTGCCAAAATTTCAAAGTATTATAATTATTATGTCACCGAACCCTCAAAAGCGAATAAACTTAAGTGGAAGTGAAATGTTGGGATCAATATAATCGCAAACTTTTCCCCAAAATTACAGGCCTTGCACCTAATCAAGAAATAATCATAACAAAACTATTATTGTTGTTGTCACTGTTGTTGTTGTTGTTATTATTATTATTATAATTATTATTATTATTATTATTAGTAGTAGTAGTAGTAGTACTAACGCGGTGAGTTGGCAGAATCGTTAGCAAGCCGGACAAAATTCTTAGCGGCATTTCGTCCCGCTTTACGTACTAAGATCAAATTCTGCCGAGTTCGACCTAGCCTTTCATCCTTACGAGATCAATGAAATAAATACCAGATGAGTACTAAAAGATGGCTACTTTCGTCTTCTTTTCCACTGACTCTTCATTTGTTCTCTAGGTTTTCAATCGTTGTTCGTTCGTACGACTTGTACTTGAATGACTCTAATTAGTGATTCAGATTCTCGTCTCAGATGTTCATCTGTCAGAGAAAACTAGCGTTCTTTACTTTCCGACACACTCGAATTTTTGGCATGAATTGACCATGTAATTAATTTTGTTTCCACCTATTAGTCCAGTCGTTTACTTTCCTGTTCCTGAAGACTTTTTCTGTTTCAGTGATTTCTAGATATTCCGGGTCGCCGATGGTATTCTTTCTTCCTAATGCACCACATGGTATGTTCACCGTTAGACAAATCACTGCCTCCTTCTTTCCTTGATAAATAGAGTTTGTTGATAGTTAGGGTGGTGTACGTAGTGTATTGTGAGCAGTGTTTTCGTTCTGTCACCTAAAACATTTTACGCCTGACTTTACCAACTTTAGAAAACGAACAAAGTATTTAAGTGCTGCCATAGTCCCTGTATTCATTCCCTTGATAACATTTCCTTCATACACTTATGTTTGAAGCATCTTACCAATCCTTCTCTATTAACTTATCATTCTGCAATACATTTAGGTACTTGTATCCTCCATTATCTCTCAGTGTGATCTAATGATTATCTTACCTTTAATATTTAGATATGTCTTCATAATTAAAACTGCTTAAATAGACTTGACAATTAATTCTGCCATGAAGGGAAACCATTGGGCCAGCAGATTTCCAAGATGTAACTCCCCACTTCCCCGATCACAACTGATCCTCCTCCATGTTTAACAGTTGGAAGAAGTCAGTGTGGGTCCAATGCTTCTTTTGGCTGTCTCCACACGTATACTCGGCCGGTGGTCGGAAATAAGGTAAAGGATGACTCGTCCGAGAAAATAACATTCTTCCACTGCACTTTGAACCAATTCTGTAGCTTTTTACTCCACTCTAAACGCTTTGCAACGTTTGTTTTTGAAAGTAGTGGTTTTCTGATTGCAGTCCTCGCGTGAAATCCGGCTTTGTACAGCTCCCGGCGAACAGTCTTTGTGAAAACTGGATTCTCGAGTTGGTCATTAAGCTCTGCACTAATTTTGGGAGCTGTACTTTTGTGATCCTTTCTAATAATTCGCGTAAGAGTCCGACGGTCCCTATCTGAAAGTTTTGGTTTTCTTCCGGAGTTTTATTTTTGTTCCGGAGTTTTGGTTTTCTTCCGGAGTTTTGTTTCGACGAGGAGGTTTTTTCCCTCTTTCTCAAAGGCTGTCATTACTTTCGAGACATTACTTCTTGATGCAACTAACATTTCAGCTGTTTTCGTTACACTAGCGCCTGCCACACGAGCACCAACAAATTGACCTCTTTGAAAGTCCGATAGATCTGTCATTTTGATGAATTTTAATTATCTTTTTCTGATGATATCTGAACAGAAACAGCAATTTTAGTAAAACATATTAAGCAACACTAATGATAAATCGGAAAACATAATAATGAGCAAGCTTTTGAAAGTTTTGTATATATTTCAAAATTATGATGCTATGATGCTTGGTGTTTCCATTATTTTGTCAAAACCCTGTATATATGTACACACACACACACACACACACACACACACACACACACACACACACACACATTTATATACATACATACACAGAAATGCACATCTGTATCCGTGTCTCTCTCTTTCTATCTCTCAAACACACTGTCTCTCTTTCTGTATGAATATATAATTTTCCAGCAGCACAAAATGTTAAGATTCTTGAAATATTTAATCTTGTCAAATATTTTTTGCCTTCATGCTAAAAATTTCTAATACGAATGAGATGGAGCTGTACAAGATTACGTACCACAAGTACAGAGTAGAAAAGAAATTATGTATATTCTGTGTATCTTCTCCACTGCTCTTCGAATTAAATAACGAGCTTCTAAACATGCCATGTTTGATCTAGAAGTGCTTATCTCCCTTACAAAGGCTAGTCAGGAGGGAACACAACAACACTATATATATATATATATATATATATATAT
>NC_068989.1:54121681-54122362 GCF_001194135.2 Octopus bimaculoides
ATATATACATACATATATACATATATATATATATATACATATATACATATATATATGTTTGTGTATATATATGGATATATATATATATACATATACGCATATAATATACGTACATATACACATATACACATATACACATACACGCATATACGTATCCATAGATTAATAACTAGTTTGATAGATCGATAGATACATTCATACATACATACATGCATGCATGCATGCATACATACATAAAAACATACATACACAGCTAAAAAAACAGAGACATACATGCACACGCACATATAAACGCACACCCACACGCAAACGCACGTACACGCTCCCACAAATAAAAGCACGCACACACATACATACTGATATGTGTAGTTATGTGTGTGTGTGCGTGAATATGTGTGTGTGTAAGTGTGTGTGTGTAAGTGTGTGTGTGTGCGTGTGTGTGTGTGTAATTGACTATGAATGCATAAAATTCTTGATAGTATAACGTGTCATATCTTGTCGATTACAGTAAATATAGATAAATATATTGATAGATTGATTATATGATCTCATTCTGGCATTATATACATACATACATACATACATACATATATATATTCATACGAAAGCACATATATATATATATATATATATATGTATGCGTGTGTGTGTCTATATATATATATATATACATATATATAT
>NC_068989.1:54123083-54123897 GCF_001194135.2 Octopus bimaculoides
TATATATTAAACGTAAATTGAAAACAGAACAAAAAGGATATCGCGGTACACGTGTTTCAAGCTTTATACACAAACTGTCATTACATCAGTATATATTGTTAATATAAAGGATGGTTTAACGCTATCTTCACATGTATACCAATTCGTGCTCTTGGTTTGGTGAGAAAATACTTAAGTCACAATCTCGATAAGCTAGGGTTTTCAAAATTAACTAGCACAAAACAAATGCAGTCTGTAAGTGGAACAGTACAAATATGCAAAACTTTTCTCAAGTTTAAAATCAAGATTTGCTTTTGTTATCTACATTCCAAATATTTGTAACCAAGTAATTTATAATACGGTAGCATATTTGAGAGAGTGTATATATGTTAATTTGTCAAGTAATTGATATATTCACTAGCTTAAATTTTCGTGTTTCTACATCTTAGCGTCATTTAAGTGAGAAGAAATTAATAGAGCAATACTTTGATTATAACAATAGCCTTATTGAGTTCTTTATAAATCTTTTAATCATGGAATATTTCTTTTATATGAGCGTTAAATTTGTATTTATGTGTAGTATATATGCGTGCGTGCCTATGTGTTTGCGTGTGCGTTTTTGTGTATGCGTGTGTGAGTGCGCCTGCGTGTACACACACTCATATATTCATGGTCACACACACATACACGCACATGCATACACACATATGTATATATCACAAACAGTTATTAATAAGGGCTTAGCAATCTGGGCAATATATATATATATATATATATATATATGTCCTTCATATACATACATATACTCATTCATATATATATATATATATATATA
>NC_068989.1:54126233-54127026 GCF_001194135.2 Octopus bimaculoides
TTAACGAGAGGACTGCAATCAGAAAACCACTACTTTCAACAACAAACATTACAAAGCGTTTAGAGTGGAGAAAAACTTACAGAATTGATTCAAAGAGCAGTGGAAGGATGTTATTTTGTCGGACGAATCATCCTTTACCTTATTTTCGACCACCAGCCGAGTATACGTATGGAGATAGCCAAAAGAAGCATTTGATTCACACTGACGTCTTCCAACTGTTAAGCATGGAGAAGGATCAGTTGTGATCGGGGAAGTGGGGGGCTATATCATGGAAATCCGCCAGCCCAATGGTTTCCCTTCATGGCAGAATTAATAGTCAAGACCATTTAAGCATTTTATCTAATCAAATTCATCCTATGTTTGCGGGACTGTTTCCGGAGGGAATCGCAATCTTTCAGGATGTTAATGCATCAATTTACGCGGATAAAGTCGCCAATGAATGGCATGAGGAACATTCTAGTGAAGTTGAACATCTTATCTGGCCACCACAGTCTCCAGATCTCAATATTATTGAACATTTATGGTGCATTTTAGAAAAACACGAAAGGAGTCGATATCCTCCACCATCATCATTACAAGAATTGGAGACTGTTTTAGCTGAAGAATAGACAAAAATTCCTTTGGAAACAATTTAAACTTTATACAAGTCCATACCTCGTAGAATTCAAGCTGTAATTTCTGCCAAAGGCTGTCCTACCCCATATTAAAATAAATTTGTTTGAAATTTTAAGATGTTTCCATTATTTTTCCCAACCCTTGTATATATACATATATATATATATATATATATATA
>NC_068989.1:54127232-54131952 GCF_001194135.2 Octopus bimaculoides
ATATATAAGAGTGTGTGTGCGTGTGTGTATCCTGCTTTGTCAGCGTTTAAAAGTCGTTTAAAACTATCTCTATCAGTTTTCCACAAGTCTGAAAGACTTTTTTTGCGTTACTTTCGCACATATCTTGTCTAAACTTTGTTGTATAACCGAATGGCTGTCTAGCTATACAACTATCCGTGACATTTAATTTTATACGTATTTTTTCGTTAATACCTTTACTTTTCTCCCACATATCTTTTCCCTTTCTTTTCATAAATCATCCTTTTAACCATTCAGTCTAAAAAACTCATATTTTTCTTATTCGTACTCATCTTTCATGTCCATTCATTTATATCTCAACAACATAAGCTGCTGACACCGCCAAATTGAACAATAGTATTGGACGATATCGAAATTTCAATGATTTTTGGCCGATAACTAATGAGAGGAATATTGAATTCATTTGGGGAATATTAAAAAGCTAATTTCAATAAAAGTTCCACTATGAATAGCACTAATTTCCATTTTCAGCAACTAGGATGGCCTTTTGATTATAATTTTTCTGCTAATACTCATAATTCCGTTCGATTTTTTTATTCGATTCAATTATTATCAATTCTTAATAGTTTGAAACTTTTATTATAAACGGTATATTTTGTTACCCTATGGCAACTATATTAGCTTCCCTATTTGTTTTTATTTTTTGCTTTTAAATCTTTCCAATACCGTATTTTGCTTTCTGGTCTCACTTTTCCTGTTTATTTTGCATTGATTTTAGTAAGAAAGGTCAACGAGATAAATCATTCTGAACTGAAAAAGTTGCTTCTACAATAAGTAGCATTATATTACTCGACTTTTAGTGTCCACTGAGGACAGTCGGAGGGAAATATTGCTACAACTCTGGTCGTATATTTCATTTCCACTATCTTTTTACCCACTTTTCTGATGTGCCTTCAACACGTATGATATCTTATGCATTTATCTTTGGAATTACAGCTATCAGTTCACTTCAACCATCCGTATAGGGATCGCCTACACATGTAACTGTAAAAGGAATGTAACTGTATAAGAATGTCAATCTTTGGATCGGAATTTGTATTATAATTGATTTAATATAAATCGATTAGATTCACCGAACTATCACATGCCCTAAGACACTAATTCAGCAGAAACATTTGTCGGAATTTTATATGGTGAAAAATATCTAATTAAAGATATATAACACTCTTTTCGTTATTATGTCCTTCTAACGTACTCTGAAATTTTACATGGTATTCTTCGAAACGAACTCAAGATTTACCAATAGAAAGGAGTACAACTACGACGGATGATATACTAGGAGATCTATAGTTAGAAACATAGTTAATGAAAGTCAACATATGAATGAAGGGGAGTAAGGTAAAAACTAAATTTTCTTATAGATGTAGCAACCAATTCTCTGTACAGACCGAAACAGATGGCCATATGTAGCGAATAAATTTCATTTAAATTCCACGAAGTACATATTATTATCAAAATCCTAACCCCGACTTGAGTCCTATTTTTGAACATGGCTTCTAGTTCATAACTAATCTTTCAAATATATATATATGAATATGCTTCTGTAGTGTGTGTGTGTGTGTGTGTGTGTGTGTGTGTGTGTGTGTGTGTTTGTGTGTGTGGTTGAGATATTTACACCTTATCTACATAGTTTTGTAAATCTCTGTAGACAGTTTCATGTTACAAAACGGTACTTCTCCCTATCATTTCCTCCTGATTTCACCCACTTCTCTTACAAACACGGATTAAGTTTCTTTCTCAGCCCACCTCTACCTCTGTCACCACCACCAACACCCGCCAATACTTTCACTTAGTCGTGAAGAATGATTAATTTTTTTTTATGAAATATTAATTAAGTGAAATTTCATTATTTTTTATGTATTTATTACTTTATTATATTTATAGTTTATTATTTTTTTAAATAAATTTTCGTTTTATAATTTTAATTTGATTTAATTTAATTTTTTTTAAAGTTTTGCTTCTTATTTTGTTTTTCCTGTTTATCTTTCAGACTGAAATATTTCACAGTTAAATTAATTAAAATCACAGAGCAGCCACTTCTTGGAAGTATGTATGTATGTTTGTATGCATGCATGTATGTATGTATGTATGTATGTATGTATGTATGTATGTATGTATGTAGCTAGGTAGGTAGGTATGTAGGTTGGTAGGTAAGTAAGTATGTATGTATGTATGAACGTATGTATGTAGACCTGTAGGTAGGTATATGTATGTATGTATGTATGTATCCATGTATGTATATATGTATGTATAAATATATGTATGTATATAGGTTTGTCTGACTGTATGCATGCATGTACTTATGTATGAATATATGTGTGACTATATGCAAATGTGTATACATGATTGATCATATGTATGTTCGTACGTAAGCACCTGTGTGCATGCCTGTATACTTGTATGTATGCTTACATCCACACATGTACTTATGCGTAAATATATAGATACATTGATATATTTATGTATACATGCATACATGTAGTTATGTATGCATATATGAGTTCGTGAACACAAATAAGTATGCTTATTTAAGGGCACGTGGCCTTGTGGTTAGGACATTGGACTCACGATTGGGATATCGTGGTTTCGATTCGCAGACCGAGCGGTGCATTGTTTCTTGACCAACATGCTTCTTTTCACGCTGCTCTGAAATTACTCCAACATCTGACGTGTGGCACAACGTGCAACAGTGACGTCAATGACGGGTTTCCTGGATGGAGTAAACTAATGTACAGTACAAATATTTGATCACTATAAACGAATCATCAATGCAGGTTGTTCAACTAAAAAGTTACCGCACACTCATTTGCCGACTACGACAGGAGAGCCCATTAGTATTCGCGTATGTATATAGGTAAGTGTAGAGGTGCAATGGCCCAGTGGTTAGGGCAGCGGACTCGCGGTCTCGACTCCCAGACCGGATGTTGTGTTTGTTTGTTTATTGAGCGAAAACACCTAAAGCTCCACGAGCCTCCGGCAGGGGGTGGTGGCGATCCCTATTGTACTCTTTTGCCCCAACTTTCTCTCACTCTTTCTTCCTGTTTCTTGAGTAACGCTGCGATGGACTGGCGTCTCGTCCAACTGGAGGAAACACATACGCCATAGAAACCGGGCCCATGAGCCTGGCTAGGTTTTAAAAGGGCGCATAAAAATAAAAAAATATAACTAACTACTGTGTGTGTGTGTATTTATATATGCATAAAGATATGCATATATACATATATAATGGAATGGAAAAATGCCTGTCTCAGCAGTTCTGACGTTTGCTTTATTCATAAAGACGCGGTTCGATCCTACCGTGTGTCATTTCATGCAATGGGGATCCGTTTCATGCGAATGAATGCATTATATAATGTATATGTTAAACACACGCGGTCATAGGATCGCGGTTTCGATTCCCAGACCGGGCGTTGTGAGTGTTTATTGAGCGAAAACACCTAAAGCTCCACGAGGCTCCGGCAGGGGATGGTGGCGAACCCTGCTGTACTCTTTCACCACAACTTTCTCTCACTCTTACTTCCTGTTTCTGTTGTGCTTGTAATTCAATGGGTCAGCCTTGTCACACTGTGTCACGCTGAATATTCCCGAGAACTACGTTAAGGGTACACGTGTCTGTGGAGTGCTCAGCCACTTGCACGTTAATTTCACGAGCAGGCTGTTCCGTTGATCGGATCAACTGGAACCCTCGACGTCGTAAGCGACGGAGTGCCAACAACAACACCTTATTAAATAGATACATAAATGGTTATTTTAATTTAACAGTGCCTCTGTTCTGTATACAGAATGACAGGGGATAAAGTGTGGATGTATCTTTATGAACTGGAAATGAAGACTCAATTCAAGGAACATGTTTCTTAGTACTTAAGAAGTTCAAGAGCCATTGTTCGACATAGTTAGCCATGGTAATTGTTTAAAGATGACAAGGTTGTCAGTGGTCTCGTTTTCTAGATCATAGGTGTATTGTGCATAGAAAGTTATAAACACACTCAAGCAGCTTAGAGAATCTATTAAGAGGAGGAAACCGAACAAGGAACTGTAAACAATTCATATCTTCTATGACAGTGCGTGACCACACATGACAACAAAGTAGGTTATCAGAAAAAGGTTAGTCAGTGGTTCCCCATTAACCATACAACCTTCTAACTTTCACCTGCACGGTCAATTGAAAGAAAATCTTTGGGTACTGTGATTTGATGATGTAAACGAGGTAATCGTCGCTGGTAAGAAGTGCGTACAATATAACACTACTGAATTCTTTCAAAGAGGATTCGATGGCAGAAATGCATCGCTTGAGGTGAAGAACTATGTTGAGGAGCACTTCTGTATAGAATATGAGTTACTCTTGCAACATGTGCACTTCAAACGATCTCTGTTATTTCATAAAAAGGTACATCCACATTTGCATTACTTTCAGGATAACATTCATTCAGCTACTCACAGCACAGAAACTTCTATGTGTGTTTAAAGAACAGAGTTAGAGTTATATATACATGTACGTCTATATACCATATATGTGTGTTTGTGTATGTGTCTGTTTAAGTATTTTCCTGTTTGTGTATATGTCTGTTAGTGCATGTGTTTGTGCGTGTAGACAAACCGATCTTGTACGCGTGCGTTAACAGTAAACATGTCTACGATTCCTTTACTCTCTCTCTCTCTCTCTCTCTCTCTCTCTCTCTCT
>NC_068989.1:54133463-54135847 GCF_001194135.2 Octopus bimaculoides
AATAGACGGTACTCAAAACAAAAGAAAAAGAAAGATAAGTAAGAAAACGTTTATTTGGTGTTAAAAGTTCATAAATTATCACCCTGGGTTTATCGTTTCCGAAATTTGGGCGATTTTGATCAGTGAACCAAGAAACAAAAGTATTTTTAATGTAACATATTGAAAGTTTAAGGCAGTGAGCTGACAGAACCGTTAGTACGCCGAGCAAAATGCTTGGTGGTATCTCGTCCGTCTTTATGATCTGAGTTCAAATTCCGCCGAGGTCGACTTTGCCTTTCATCCTTTCGAAATCGATAAAATACATAAGTACCAGTCAAGGACGGGGGTCAATGTAATCGACTTACTCCTCCCCAAAAATTGCCGGCCATCTGCCAAAATGTGCTTGGGAACTGAAACTGTTTGTTAGAGATTGTTCGTTATTGATCCCATTTCAAAATTTGCTTTTAAAGTAAATCTCGATGGGGTTGAGGCTTATTTAGCGATAAAGAACGGCATTCACTGAATGAAAATTTTAAAATTACTCTGAGTAGAGAATGCATGCGTTTAGAATCGAAACAGATATTTGTAAATTGTTGAATTAAGTATACAAGGTATTAAGGTATAACGGCACAAGCGCACACAAATATTAGTGAATGTGCATATTTGTGAGCGTGCATGTTTGTATATGAGAGTGCATACGGGCGTGCGTGCGTGCGTGCGTGCGTGCGTGTGTGCGTGTCTACTGTCCGGAAAAGTTCATTCAAATTGGTGATATTTTGTTTGGTACCTATAAAGTGAACACTTGCTGTACAGTAGAATTAATCTACCATGTTACCAGGTCCCGTCTACAAAGAAGTCAAATGGTGCTGCTTTAACTCCGGATACACAATCAGATCTGGCAATTTCCAATCATAAATATAGTATTTATATAGAAAAAAGTTAATACCAAAAGCAAATATATCGAAACAAGTGTGTCGACAACTGACGGGAGATAGAAATAATAACTTTAAAATAGATTTGAAACCTCATACAATATTTTTAATGAAGAGAAATATAGTTAAGAGCAGAAATTTCACGTTATACAGTTTGATCAGTGAACGAAGGATCAAAAGTATTTTTAATATAGCATACTGAAAGTTTTAGGCAGTGAGCTGACAGAACTGTTAGTACGCCGGGCAAAATGCTTAGTGGTATTTCGCCCATCTTTACGTTCTGAGTTCAAATTCCGCTGAGGTCGAATTATATGTGTGTGTGTGTGTGTGTGTGTATGCTCTTACATCGATGTTGATGTATTTAAAACTTCATTGATTTTCATCATGTTGCTTCATTAGGCTAAATGTTTAATAAAACACCTTGATTTCATGTCATAGTTAAGAATGTTGCCTGCGTAACGCTCGAAAACATCGTGACGAACGGTGAAATATTAAAGCTTAAAAGACAGTTTTTAGAAATACAGTAGAGAATAATTCACTTTCACTCTCAATTTTACATTAAACAATATAAAAAGAAAAAGTCTTCTGCTCAATAGGATAGAAATATTGTTGCATGAAAGGCAAAATAAATCTGTTTATGTATACGTGTGTAAGATTGTACACTCACACAAACACTTTCACACAAACATATCCGTTTGAAAAGCAGATAATTCTTTGATAAATTCATCAGAAAAGATAAAAATTTATTCATAACTTCATGAAAAAAGGCTACCGGTTTCAACAGTTAAGTCGTTATATTCATGCAAAAGAAACGGTAAAATAAAATGAATTTAATTGAATCAATCTTACATATTAGCATTAACGAACCAGAGAATAAGCTTCTACTGTCGATCACTTGATCTATAAGAAAAAGCAACCAAATTCTTGTATTTCATAAATTAAAGACATATATTCCAAGACAGAATAATCTGGAATGTTCTTGTTTTTACGTTGGCCAGATGTAACGAAGTAACAAGAAAAGCTGCAATAATAGTACCACCAGTTATACACTAGCCATGGAGCATGACAGTATTGCTAGTCATGAAGTTAAAGGAAATCTTGTAAACCTACATTATATGAAGAGCTATGACATTCGGGACAGATTTACTGATGAACTTGTCTCATGCTATCAACAGCTTAAGGGTACGTTTGTGGGTGTTTTCGATGATTGGGTGTGTTTGGAGAACAGAAATAGACAAAAAATGAATATAGAGAAATTTATGAAGGAAGATAGTTTTTCTACCAGCGTTACTGATAAGTTTTGTTGCAGATGTTCAAGGAAGAGATAAGGAAAGCGTAACTGAGGAATAGGTTAGAAAAGGGAATGCATGTACGTATATATATATACATACATATATACATAAATAGAAACATAATTACATACATAAATACACACACAAGATATATATATATATATATATATATATATATATA
>NC_068989.1:54136034-54139357 GCF_001194135.2 Octopus bimaculoides
TGTGTGTGTGTGTGTGTGTGTGTGTGTGTGTGTGTGTGTGTGTGTGTGTGTGTGTGTGTGTGTTTCTGTATCAAGATACATCAAAGAGAGAGGGAGAGAGATTCAAAGAATGAGGATTTTTTTTTAAAGAAGAGAAGTTAAAAATATGAGGAATATGTACCTCAGGGAGGAAGTGGATTGGGAATGTTATCAACCTCGGAAGGATAAAAGACAAATTAAATCCTGGCGGGATTTGAACTAACTCGGTACGCAAAGAAATGTAATAAAATCTTGCAAGGGATTTAGCATAGCCCTCCACAGTATGCCCCACTCCACTGCCACCATCAGTACCAAAAGTACACATTTTTATATACTGTTATATTACATATTTATCCTTTTTGTTAATTATTGCTTTAGTTGTTCTTGCAATTTCTCTTGTACGCTGCAATGCCTTTTCCCGCTAGAGAGTTTAAGCTCAGCAGCACTGCTCCAATAATATGAATCCACTCTACAATATCCTTGCCACATGCAGCGTTGAGCTGCAGGTCTTGTTTATTGCTCATATTTTACCCAGCAGGATAAGAATGTTACAAATGATTGTTAATTTGCACTAATTTGGTCATTATTACATCGGCTTATAAGCATGTTATTTTACTGCGAAAGTATAAGGAAATATTAACTACTACATATTGTAAAACTTTCTAAAAAAATGTCGTTGACGAAAAATAACCTGACTTAAAAATATTTGCTCCAAATTTCTCAAGGGAGAAATGACACTGAAAGCTCTGAAAAAAAACAAAAAACAAAATGCTTTGCAGTATTTCTTCTAGCTCTTGATAGTGTTAATTCAGATCTTGCAGAGTTCAACTTTGCCTTACATTCTACGGAGGTCGATAAAAAGAAAAGACTAGTCAGTATATATGGTCGGCCTGATGCTATAGTAGGAGACACCTGCCGAAGGTCCCACGCGGTGGCACTGAATCCTGAAGGTTGAGATTGAGAAGCAACCTTCTTACCCAGCAGCCATGCTAGCGCCTGAGCAGAATGCCATCAGTTTTGTGGGAGGAGGTTTAGACAACTGCATCAACTGCCAGTTCTTGAATGGTGCTGGTATTTTGTTTTATTTTATTTTATTTTATTTTATTTTATGGACTCTGAAGGGATGAAAAGCAATACTTGCTTCGATTAGATTTGAACTCAAAACGTATAGAGCCAATGGTGAGTTTATTAGTTAAGAACACAACCAGCAATTATGTTGGGGTTGGGGTTTTGTCGATGTCATTGATCTCTGGAAGGACGAAAGGCACAAATGTACACGGTGGAATGTGAACTGTTAGTAAAATCCGGAAGAGATTTAATTATCCTTTCCTCCAATAAAAACAAATCTTGAAATCTGTTGGGAGGACTTAGTCTATTTTATCGACTTCAATTCTTGACTTGTACTTATTTTAACAATCCCGTTAGGGTGAAAGGTGCAGTTGACTTCGACGCAACTTGAATACAGAACGTAAAGCCACAAGAAATGCTGCTAAGCACTTTGGCCGGTGTGCTAACGATTGTACCAATTCACCGCTCTTGTAAGAGATTCAATTATTAGAAAAATCACAAGATGAGTTATGAGCACTGACCAACCGTGTAAACTACTATACTACAGGGTTGATTCACATAAATGAAGGCGCGTGGCTTAGTGGTAAGGGGTATTCAGCTCACGATCGTAAGGTAGTGAGTTCAATTCCCAGCGACACGTTGTGTCCTTGAACAAGACTCTTTACCTCACGTTGTTCCAGTCCACTCAGCTGGCAAAAATGAGTAATATCTGTATTTCAAAGGGCTAGCCTTGTCAAACCCTGTGCCACGCTGAATCTCCCTAAGAATTACGTTAAGGGTAGGCGTGTATGTGGAGTGCTAATCTTAGTGGAACTTTTTATTGAAATTAGTTTTTGAATATTCCCCAAATAAATTCAATATTCCATTTATTCAATAATTCAATAATGCGCCAAAAAATCTAAACTACCTATGGTTACAAACAAATGAATGAACGTCTACGTGGTCACTCGAAATAGCAGACAAAGATGAAATGCCAGCTCAACTTCGACGGAATTCCACTCAGATATACACTAAATGCCACAAGGCATTTTCTCCGCCGTTCTACCGATTCTATCATTTTATCAATATTTAATACATACATTACCAAAATTCGATTATATAGTTTAATTAGACAATCCTCTTACATTTGAAAGCACTAATTTATTCATTAGGTAAACAACTTTACCACCTTACATTAAAATAATAACGTTTCAGATGTACTGTTATACAAAAAGGAATACATATATTAATCGTTTATATATATTCCATGATTCAAATCATTGAGAAATAGCACAAAATTAATTTAACATTTGGATACAATATTGTGAAATGAAGCCGTCAAAATTCATCAAAGTGACCTTGTCCCACAGTTAAACAGAGAACAATTTAAGAATATCTTTCACATTTTGCACACAGAGTATTTTCGGAGTGGGCTGGATTAGTTTCGTCATTTGGCAGGCTTAACTGTTTCCCGTCAATGAAACACTTTGGCGTTATTTAAAGGTCATCAGTAATGTCTTCAGAAATTGCAATTCGAGATTGCTTGTTGCTAAACGCTGAAATCAGAAATGGGATATTTTGTCAAATCGATAGATATTTCTCTTTTTACTGTGCTTCATAAATGCGGTACGTAACTTACTATGTCAAACCGATTTACCATTTCAATTTTGTGCTAATTAAAACTTAGCTCTTTATAAACGGCAATTTCTAATTGTTGTCCCGAGTAATTACTTCTTAATAGTCATCACTAAATGTATCAGTAGGGGTCTAAATTGAACATTTCCTTCACTGAAGAAAATAATAAAGTTAATTTAAGAGATAGTTCTTACTTATTTCACGCTTGAATTATCCTTTTTATTTTCAAGAAACATTGATGGTTAATTTCAGTAAAATATTAACTCACTGGGCGTCTCGAAGTTTATCTATAAAAATGTTCTCACAGTAATGGTTATATTCTATATTTGTAGAGGCATGGTTGTGCGATAAGTAACTTGATTCTCAATCGCGTGTCTTTTGGTTAAGTCTCACTACGCAGTGCCTAAGGCAAGATTCCTGTATTATTACCCGGAGCCGACCAAAGATTTGGGAATGGATTTGATTGAAGGAAACTGAAAGAAGCCCATCAGGTATATATATATATATATATGTGTGTGTGTGTGTGTGTGTGTGTGTGAGTGTGTGTGTGTGTGTGTGTGTATGTGTTGGCATTTGTCGCCGACCTCCGTTCGACAACTGGTGTTGGTTTATGTACGTCTCCG
>NC_068989.1:54140314-54141542 GCF_001194135.2 Octopus bimaculoides
ATATATATATATATATATATATATATATACAAGCGTCTATACAGATACACACACGTACACACATACATAGGGATAACTCTCACAAATAGAGAGAGAGAGAAAAAAAGTGAGAGAGAGAGTGAAGGTTGAAGTGAAGGGGAGAATAAGAGAAGTAGTCGTAAGAGTGTTCCTTCAGCCAATGGTTCATTGGTTAGTCCTCTCATCATTGATCAGTCATCTCTCATTGCAAGAGAAAAGTCATATTGAGTTCTAAATTTCATTCTCTGACTTAGTGCCAGGATCATCACAGAAAAGTTCTACTATGCAGACCTTAGCGGCTGTAGAACAACGATACCTGATAACAGTAGTGAATTATCTCAGTTCTCAACTCCAGGTTTTCCAACTCTGGTAGGGAATCAGAATGTTCTCACCAGACTGTTTCCAACACTTGTTTGGAACGCAGTTCTCACTTTTGCTATGAAAACAAGATGCTTGCAGCAAAGCTGCTGTAGCTATGATCATCAAAGTCACCCATCTTAATACACGCACTCTTGTTTTTTTCTTCTGTTAGTGTGTGTGTATGTGTGTGTGTGTGCGTCCGTGTGCGTTCGTGTGCGTTCGTGTGTGTGTGTGTGTGTGTGTGTGTGTGTGTGTGTGTGTGTGTGTGTTGATTCTTTGGTTTTCTTTTTTCAATCTCGCTGTCATCGGCCATGGGGAATCGGCAACACGTCAGAGGCTAGCGTTCTGTATAACTCCTTAGTTGAGTACTTACCTGTTGACGTTGGATGTAATACGGTTGTTTCTTGGCCGTTGTATCCAAGGCTGAGGGCGTATCTTTGGAACCAGCGTTGCTATGCCACTTGAGATTAATGGTGGAAAATGTCCCGAATCCTCGGATGGTTCAATTCAATCTGACTGTGAATTCTCACTCGTTAGTGGACGCCATAACAAAAATGCCCTTAAGTTTCATAATTCGGAATACGAAAACTTTACTGGACATAAATATTTCTGGAAGGGCTTGAATGAGTAAAGGATATAATCACATGTGTACTTCATTTAAACGCAGGCATTGCTGAATAATTGATAAGAGTAACATGACTCAGAATGGCCTCGTGTGTGTTTGTGTGTGCGTGTGTGTATACAATTGTGTGTTTGCATTTACATATATGTATGTGTGTATATGTATTATACACATATATATGTGTATATACGTATATGTATATATATATATATATATATATATATATAT
>NC_068989.1:54142172-54142921 GCF_001194135.2 Octopus bimaculoides
ATATAGGGTTATCTCATAGATAATGCAGTATTTTCAGTTGCATGAGCTAAAATTCGGAGGGGGATGGGATAAAATATCTGTATCAGCTTGTATAAAAGCAGGTAGTATTCTTAAAAGTGGCATACACACACATAGATATATACACCACATACACACGCATACTTTCTACTTCTCTGTCTTTTTCACACTTTCTCTTGTCTCCTTGGTTATTTTCCACCCCACCCGTAATGTTAGCTACATCCACCACCCTTTAAACATACCCACATACTTAAAACCATCAATACTCAAACCCACGCAACAACAACAGCAGACAATATAACAATACAACAGAAGCGTGCCAGTCACGTGACATGCCGCATGTGACTCCACCCATGGCGTTTTCCTTTATATTCCCATTGTTAGCTATGTTTCTGTTTCTTCTCTTTGCCGCTGCCTCTCATATTGTTGCTGTTGCTCTTCTTCTTCTTCTTCTTCTTCTTCTTCTTCTTCTTCTTCTTCTTCTTCTTCTTCTTCTTCTTCTTCTTCTTCTTCTTCTTCTTCTTTTTATTATTATTATTATTATTATTATTATTATTATTATTATTATTATTATTATTATTATTATTATTATTATTAAATTATTATCATTATTATAATTATTATTATTATTATTATTGTTACTGTCCTTTCTCTCCTCGTTCCTTTATTAACTTCGTAAAGTTTTTTTTTTCCTTTCCTACGTCCCCAACTCACGGATGATACAAAGGCCA
>NC_068989.1:54143278-54147289 GCF_001194135.2 Octopus bimaculoides
ATCTTCAATTAAAAACCAACTGCCCAACCACCCAACCACCCAGCCAGGTCCATCTCCAACGCCAGCCCCCAGTCCCCAGTCCCCAGCCCCCAACTTTCATCATCAGTTGAATAGTCAGTGTGTACATTGTCTTTTTAGGATATAGTGTAGTTGTTTTTTAGGGGTTTTGGCGAGGTGGGGGTGTGTGGGGGCGTTGACGTTGTTGTTTAGTCCTCTCTTCAGTTCCAGTCTCTTCTTCTTTCACTCGCTTCAGTCATTGTACTTCGGCCATACTGGGGCACCGCCTTGAAAAGAGTTTGGTACTTGTTTTATCGGTCTCTTATTGCCAAACCACTAGCTTACGGGGTCGTAAACAACATCGGTTGACAAATACAATACAAAGATAGACGCACGTGGATACATGCCACTGCTTTTTAATTGTCAGACGATTATTGTTTGTAAAATAGTATTTCCAAATCTTTGAAGCTATTAGTCTTGTTGTGAATATATTCAGATCGGCTCCTTATTTCTCTGGGATTTCGATTAACAATAAAGGTCGAAAATCGATTAGGGGTGTTCCTCATTTTTTTACAATCTACGGAGAAATTTGCCATCGTTGTATTTCTAATTCGTAGGTTTACACTTACACTTACACACACACACACATGTATATATATGTATATATGTTTGTGTATATATATATATATATATATATATATATATGTGTGTGTGTGTGTGTGTGTGTGTGTGTGTGTGTGTACGATGGACCTCTTTTAGTTTCCTTCTGTTAGAACAGTCAGATGTCAGTTCACCTGGAAAACAACAAGGCATTTATGAATGAGTTGCAATTAATGTATGCAAGATTTCACAGTTTTAGGATCACTCTTTCATAAACAGCCTATGAACTTTTCAGCCTACCCTCGTACACAGACACGCCTACACATATGCATTTTGTTTTTTTTTTCTTTGTAACAGTTTTAGTGGAAATCATCAGAGTATTCAAAGCTTCCCTCCATTGAAGGAAGATGTTCGATTGTTAGTATACTTCTGGCAAAGAGCTGTTTCTATTGTTAGCTTTACTAGGGGGAACGAGAGCCATGAAAAAGAGAATTGGTGATAGAATTCACTTCGAAAGATGCTCCAGTGTATGTCAATGTCAACCGCGTTCACTGTATCTTAGAAAATTATCAATAATCAAAGAGATTCTACAGATTTCCGACCATTTCTGCAACCAGCTATAGAGAAAGTTATCTAACGCGTGTCTGCAATCAATCCATGCAATGGAAAGATGTTTGCATCATTTATGACAATCTCTCAGTATAAATTAATTGATTAAAAGCTAGTCTTTACACTCATACGTGCTACGTTTACAGCAATTTATTCATTAGTGGACATTTTGTTATCCATTAGGAATGTTTAAATGTATTCAGTAATGATGGATGTTACAGTTTGGAGAATTATCAGCACTTTGGAGTAGCAAGTAAGTTATTCTATTTACGGCTAGTCAGGAAGGAATTTTCCTGGGATCACACAAAATTGTTTTCTCTCATAGGATTCAAGAAGTGTAGCCAGTCAGAAAGTAGGGATTCTATCTTTTGCAAATGATTTCCATTTGCTGGAATATCTGAGTGTTGCCTTGAGATCTTCAAAAGAGAATGTCTTTCCATATTTACTCTTTGATATAGTCAGTGTCTCTGTTTTACTGATGAATCCGGTGAATAACACGATTGTATTCTATGAGATCCAACCGGATTGTTTTCCAAAACGTCTGCATTTCGTTCTCGGTAGATGTGGTCTTAATTGTTATGTTAGCTCTCGCAATGTTTCTATTGAAGTTTTTGGTATTGATGCGAAACACCGTACTCCGTGAAAATGCTTGATCTTTTCTCGAAGTTTGAGCCTGATCGCGCCATTTTTTTCTTTCTGGCTTTACAATGTAAACATGGCCACTCCAATAGGAATATATACCAAAGAAGATCAAAGAGCACTGATCCGATTTCTCTAGTTGAAATGTGTGTCAGGTGCTGAAATTCACCGGAGGCTTTTAGAATATTACGGGGACAGTGTACTACCACGTAAAAGTTTGTATGAGTGGGTCGAGAAGTTTAAAAGTGACCGGACAAGCGTGATGCACGAAGAGGGAGCAGGACACCTGTCAACCTGACAAGAAGATTCCGCAGGCTCGAGAGATGATAATGGTGAACCGGTTCACCATTACCATCTCTCGGATCACTGCTCTTTGCTCTTTGGTGCACATTGCTAGTGGAGTGACAATGCTTACACTGTAAAGCCAAAAAGAAAAAAAATGGCGCGATCAGGCTCAAACTTCGATCACGTGACCACAATAGTAACAACATGCGCAGAAGGCAGTGTAAGAATAATAAGGATATGTTATGGCGAAATTGCAGATAATCTTTGACTTACCCATGTATTTACGAATTTGCTCGGTGTGTTTGACTTTAGCCACCCTCATACAAGTTTTTTCCGTTAGATTGTTAAAGTCAGTGTTTGTGTATTATACACATGCATTAAGGCGGCGAGCTAGCAGAACCATTAGCAAGTCGATCGAAATGCTTAGCGGTATTTCGTCTGCCATTACGTTCTGAGTTCAATTTCCGCCGAATTCGACTTTGCCTTTCATCTGTCTTTACGTTCTGAGTAAAAATTTCGCCGAGGTCCTTATTGCCTTTCATCCTTTCAGAGTCGATAAAATAAGTACCAGTTGAGCACTGGGGTCTATGTAACTGACTATGTAATTTCCCCCGAAATTTTTAGCCTTGAGCCTTTAATAGAAAGGATTGTTCTTATTCGTCAGCTGGCAGAATTGTCAGCCCGCTAAGCAAAATGCTTAGCAGCCTTTCTTCTGCCCTTACGTTCTGAGTTCGAATTTCGTTGAGGTCGATTTTGCCGTTCATCTTTTGGGGTCGATGAAATAAGTGCCAGTCGAACACAGGGGTCGATGTAATCGACTATCCTCCTCCCACAAAATTTCGGCACTTGTGCCTATGGTAGAAAGATCTGTTATTATTAACGAATAGTTGTTATTTTACCCCTGACATTCTATCCGTGACCATTCCATGCATCGCATCCATTTTTCTGATGATTCAAGTTAGGGCGTGATATGGGTGGCATTTCGCAGCTAATTCTATCCGGTCGGATTACCAGTTACAGTCCGTTACGTTGTTTTTAACAGTGTTATAGTTGTTGCTATTTCTTCTCCGCCTCCTATTCCAACTCTAATCCTTCCTCTCTTTTTTCCTCTTCATCATCTGATTTTGCGTCTTCTTCCTCTATTACTTTCTCTTCTCTTTCCCCTCACCTTTCTTTTCTTCCCTCCATTCTCCTCCTTCTCCTCTTCTCTCTTCTATTTTAGTTCTTCAACGACTAAGTTTTCTTCTTCGTATTCTTCTTCCACGTTCCCTCTTTCTCCTTCGTCCCCTTCTTCCCCATCTACGTATTCTCCTCCTTTTTCTCTTCTCCATCTTCAATGAATACTGCCCCAGGTTCGACTCAGCAATCCCCCATCACAACCACCACTTCAACGGAGAGAGAGAGATATATAGAAAGATAGAGTGGCTGACAGAATGGACAAGTGTTAAGAGGAGATGCTACTCCTCCGATCGCGTCTGGTTGCATAAGTCCGCATAAAGTAAGTATTTGATCAAACAAGCAATAAACAGCGACCAGACACGGATTGTATTATGAATTCGTACATTTATTATTAAGTGGAATTGTTTTAATCTGTACGAGAAACAACCCACTCCGAAAGCACACGCAAAGGCGGGCGCGTGTATGCATATATGCATAGCAGGGTTGATGAATGGATGCATGCACACACACACACACACACCCATACACACACACACACATGCACGTACACGCATGCACACACATATATAAATGTAGATATACATGTATGTGTGTATGCATATATACGTACACTTACGCCTCTGTGCTTCTATATAAAATACCCAAACACAGACATATATATATATATATATATATATATATATATACACATACATTCATATA
>NC_068989.1:54149913-54151000 GCF_001194135.2 Octopus bimaculoides
AACTACCGTAGAATAAAGATGGTGTTTTTCAAATAGAATCTCCGGTAGTTGGATAACTGAAGAGATAGCCAGAGCGGAACACCGCCCGGGCATCGGAAACTCGGAGTTTTATCATAACTACTGAATAAGTGTCACATATTTTTTGCACACACACATATATATATATATATATATATATATGTTACCCAATATATATATAATAGAAACATGTTTAAAAAATAGAAACTACACGTGGAAGAGATATGGAGAAAGTAAGACGAAAAAAGCGAAAATGCACATTGGATATAAAAAAATAAAGGCTTTTTTAATGAAAAGTAACGATAAATATATACAATTAGATGAACTGAGGTAAAGTTAAGAGGAATAAAAGTCATTATTAAGAATTGTTAAAGGGATCCAAAGTCATACCGGTTTCATCAATTACTGTTCACTGGCTTTGAATGCTCACCGATTATCAAACGGTGTTGGGTCTAATAGTCCCCGAGTAAAAAGATTATGTGTAAGGCAGGTAAGTAGTTCTGGATGTGGTGCTGTTAGGGTAGATATAATACTGTAATAAAGATGGTGTATGGGATGTATGGGAGTTATTGGTAAGGTTAGTGGTATTCTGTATTATGTTATGCATTCATGTTAAGTTGTGGGCTGGTTTTATTGATGAAAGTTGCCTCTTTGTTCATTCTTTTCTGTACTGAGGTGTTCTGTGAACATTGATAGAAGGGGAAAATTAGGAAGTTAGGTTTAAGGTTCCTAGCACACCTTTCTATGTTGTCACTGACCTGTATTTGTCTGTATTGTGAGTGGCGGATTTGTTCTTTGTGAAGGGTAGTTCTTCGACGGAGTAATATTCCTGTTCGGCCAATATATTGATTACCGCACCCTAAGCAGGTAATGGCATAGATTAGGTTTTCCGAAGCAAAGGTGAAATTTGTTTTAATCTTAAAAAATTCACCTTGTTTAAAGTGAAACTCTGTACCATGCCACCGACACGTGTATGAAGCTTTGAATAGGTGTATGTCTAATATATATAGATTCTACTCAATGGATTGAGTACGTTTTTCTTTGTAGTAGGAATATATATGTATATATA
>NC_068989.1:54151736-54153895 GCF_001194135.2 Octopus bimaculoides
ATATATATATATATATATATATATATATATACGATGGGCTTCTTTTAGTTTTCGTCTAGCAAATCCACTCAGAAGGCTTTGGTCGGCCCGCGGTTATAGTAAAACACGCTTGCGCAAGGTACCACGCAGTGGGACTGAACCCGGAACAATGTGGTTGACAAAGAAGCTTCTTACCACACAGCCACGCTTGCGCCTGTACATCGATCAATAAGTTGTTCCTATACACTCCAACGTGAACAGCATTCACTGCGTGATTTTGTCATGGAGAACAGTGACTCTCAAGAGACGATGTGTGCCACATCACAACACCTTCCAAACGTGCGATTTCACACAAAGTCTCTTACGGAAGAACTGTTACCCAACATTAAATCCTGCAGCGAACGTCTTACTCGTGCGTGCGTAAGGGAATTTATTAAAAATAGAGGAATACAACATTACCCACACTAATAACACTAATAGACACAAACACACGTATATATATATATATATATATATATATATATGTATGTATATATACGTACATATATTATTATGCAAAAATAGGTAGGTATATGTATGTTTACACCTGTATATACATGAATTGAATGTTAAAAATATATGGCACCGACACGTGTGCGAAGATTTGAATAGCTGTATATCTAATATATATAGATTCTACTCAATGGATTGAGTACATTGCTTCTTTGTAGTAAGAATATATATATATACGCGCGCATGTATATATATGGAAACGAAAATGAATGTATAATGAATAATGAAAGAAAGAAAGAAAAACGTGAAGATAGAAATAACGGCAAAAAAATTCAAGCGCGCAAATCAACGTGTGAGTCAGCCAAAAGGAAAAGTTTGAGCATCGACAGCTTTCGTCAATGTGGAACACACCTGTACTGTCCTTTAGCACAACATAAACACGTACGTAAACACACTGGCATACAGGCACAAGCACATAGTCACGCAGACAGCGGGTTACAGTTAATTGAATCTATGCACACGTATGTATGCGTCTATATATAAACACACACATATTTCTCTACGTATACAAGCGCTCACACAATTACAACCACGTATACATGTAGATATACATGTAGATATGCGTGTGTCTTTGCGTATTAGACACACGGACACGGGTATCAATGATTATAGCCAACAAATAGAAATTGTCCACATGTATTGTTCACAGCAACAGAAAGAAAAAAAAATCAGTTATTTACCTGGAAATTTGAAGAGACCAAAATCACATGATCTCCTCTAAGGGAAAGATGAACATTGCAGTTCGGATTACCGCGTGGTTAAATATTCTTCATTCACTCATTATTCAACATGTCTGAAGACGGCGCGCAGGTAGAATCATTAATAAACTGGATAAATTGCTGCTGAGCATTTTCTTCGTCTTTATGTCCTAAGTTCAAATTCCATTAAGGTCCACTTCACCTTTCAACCCTTCGGGGTCCATGAAGTAAAAATCGGTGGATGTAATCAGTAGCCGCCTCTCATAAAATTTCAGACCTACGTCTATAACGGTGATTTGGCAGAATCGTTACAGAGTCGGGCAAATTTAGTTGAACGTTCTGTGTTCAAATCGGCTGAGATCAACTTTGACTTTTACCATTTCGTAGCCGATAAGATAAAATAACCGTCAAATATTAGGGTTGATGCTATCGAGTGGTATTTCTCCCATTAAAATAATTCGTTTCATACCTAAATAAAAAGCATTTATTTGTTGTTTCTAGTGGGTTGGATTGGCAGAATCGTCAACGCATTGGACAAACTATCTTGCAGTATTTGTACTGTTGTTTTGCGTTCTACGATGAAGTGACATCGAGTTAAGCTTTACCTTTCATCATTTAGCCATCGATAAAATGAAGTACTCTTCAAGTATAGAGGTCAGTGTAATCAGTAAACCAACACTTTGCTAAAAGGAATTAAAAGAAAAAGAAGACACTTGCTTTCTGCCACAATCAGAATCATTCATATATTACTACCATCCCTTTTTACATCTTTATATGCATAATCTTTTATTTATTTATTTACTTAAAAAAAAAAAAAAAAAATCGATATAGCATTCAACCTCGCAGTATCTCCGAACATATGTATCAGTTGATGAGATACGAGTGGATCAGCCTCTGTCTTTCAGTCACTCAATCACTCTTTCTCTCTCT
>NC_068989.1:54154147-54155567 GCF_001194135.2 Octopus bimaculoides
TTAAGCACGTAAATGACTTCGGTAATATTTATATTATTCGAGATGCTTCTAATTCAAAGTTTTAATTGGCTTTACTCCGGCTGGCTGTTGCACACCAGCAGACAGATTCGTTTCGAGGTGACTCGGTTATACTGCGCAGATGAGTTGGAATAACAGCAATATATCGATACCCACATTTCGTTTCACCTAGTTTAAGGTATTCAGTGTCTTTTAATACTGAATACTTCAAACCAGGTGACATCTTAAAGGGACATTTGGGGGGGGGGAGGAATCTTGCAGCTAATAAGCATATAAACAAGGCAAATAAATGAAGTATGTGACATCGGTAGTGTCTGCCTTTCTCATAAAGCTCAGTTCCATTCAAACCTCGTGAATAAAACTGAATAGACAGACACTCTGTGGAGGCCTTCGGAAGTCAAATTTGTGTTTAATTCTATCGAGGTTGATAAATATGTTGTCATCCCAGGACGGGAGAATAACAGAATTGTTAATGCACCAGAAACAGTGCGTGGAAGCATCTTCTCTGGTTTTTTACGTTTTGAGTTCTATTTCGGACCGTACCTATAGCCAAGAAGCCAGGAGTATTAATATGGTCACGGGAGGTATCACTGAACCTACTGGTTGCTTTTGTGGACCGGTTAGATTACTATCAGCCCTGATAAACCGGCAACGTGTGTTAAGGCATTCGTAAAGCAGGGAGCTGATAAGAATTGAGCCAAGAGAGATGGGAAGAGAGAGACAGAGTCAGAGAGACAGGCAGAAGACAGACAAACAGACAGACAGAGATAGAGCAGTAGAGAGATAGAGAACTGGAAGTCGTGAAACAAGGAAAGAGACAGAAAATTATGGTCTACTAATATGTTTAAATATTTACCATCTGTGTAGATATATATTCAATGCTTTATGTATCAAATTTCCGGCGCGAGGAAAAAGAGAGGACAGGAAGAAAGAGTAGAAGTAAAAAGAAAAGTTGAACAGTAATGTATTATAATATAAATGAATTAATTAGATATTTACTGTATAATTAAATAGCCGTATTGTCACCAGAGTTTTTAATTTCATCTGTTACAATTCTATAAATTACTTGGGCTTCCAGTAAGAGGATGTCGTTAAAGAATTTTTAGTATTTTGCAGTTGATATCTTCCATATCTTAACTCACTAATTACACACATACACACACACATACACATACACTGACACACACATACACTGACACACACACACACACACATATATACACACACAACACACACCCACACGCAAAACATACATTCACCCAGCCACACACATATACTGCATATCTATTTACACGTGTGCATGTGTGCGTACCTTTACGCATGTGTGAGTGAGCATACATTTTCATATATATATGTATATATATATATATATATATATATATATATATATATATATATATAT
>NC_068989.1:54155577-54157924 GCF_001194135.2 Octopus bimaculoides
TACATATATATATACAGGTATGGATGTATGTAGTAGTTGTTGTGGAGATAAAAATTGTATACGCATCTCTCACATATTGTCTGTGTGTATATATATATATATATATATATATATATATATATATATACATTGCATATATATGTATGCTTGTATACACATGTATATACCTATACATATACGTATGTACAAATATATGCAGAGATATGTATGGGCTGTGTATACATGTCTGTAGTATTTATATGTATATTGCATGCAATAATGTCATTTTCCTTTTGTTTGCTGGGTCTGCAGAAAAACAACCGACTACAACGGTGAAGGCAATGCTTGTTAATGCACTGATTAAACTGTTGCAAGTCGACATCAGCCAGTAGAACATAAGCACGGATTATGTACTTGGGGGCCTACAATCTAAGGAGAAAGATCACTGGTTGTAGTTGCTACAGCAAATACTGAGATGTTGTCTAATATAGAGTACATTCATAAGAGATTAATGCATTTATACACTTTCATGTATGTATATATGAGGGGGTGTTGAAACGTTCCTGTTGTTTGGGAGTAAAAGAAAATACACGAAGATCAGTCAATTATGAATTTATTCAACATATTCTCCTCTCACATTTGCATACTTATTACAGCGGTTCTTCAGTTTCCCTAAGCTCTGTAAAAGATTTCGGAAGTTTGGGTCTCCAGCCAGGCCCTTTGTGATACCCTGAAAGCCATACATACATACATACATACATACATACATATGTAGGTAAGAAGCTTGCTTACCAACCACATGGTTCTGGGTTCAGTTGCACCTTGGGCAAGTGTCTTCTACTATAGCTTTGGGCCGACCAAAGCCTTGTGAGTGGATTTGGTTGACGGAAACTGAAATAAGCCCGTCTCTTTCTTTCTTTCTTTCTTTCTTTCTTTCTTTCTTTCTCTCTCTCTCTCTCTCTCTCTCTCTCTCTCTCTCTTTATATATATATATGTATATATATGCATATGTATATGTATTTATTTATTTATATATTTTTTCTGTGTCTGTGTTTGTCTCCCAACCATCGCTTGACAGCCGATGTCGGTGCGTTTAAGTCCCTGTAACTTAGCGGTTCGGCAAAAGAGGGCGATATAATATGTACTAGGTTCACAAATAGTAAGTCATGGTGTCGATTCGTTCGACTAAAGTTGGTACTCCAGCATGGCCGCAGTCAAAATGTCAGAAACAAATAAAAGAATAAAAGAATACACGCACGCACACACACACACACACACACACACACACACACACACACACACACACACACATATATGTATATATACATACATACATATATATATATATACATTTACATAAATGTATATATATACATACTGGAAAAATTATTAATTATTAATTTATTAATAAATTGATAATCCTTTACCCTTTCAATTATATATATATGTATGTATATATATATATATATGTATATATACATATATTTATATATGTATATATATATATATATATGTATATGTGTCTATATATATATATATATATATATATATATATATATATATATATATATATATATACATACACGTATATCTGGAGATATGCACATGTATATGTATATGTATACATACATGTATATGTGTGTATATGTTAATAAATACAAGAACCAAATGGCTTCCTCTTCCGTCAGATGAAATTATGATTAAATAAGAAATGACTAGATGACAAAAATGGGATTGTGTGATGTTCATGCATTTCTCAAAAGTCATGACGTAGTACAGCAAAATATCGTAGCGGAATGTCAGCAACAACATCAAACCACGTTGTCGACGGCTTCACCCCCAGCTTCAGCCCCAGGAGGTGTAGAAGATTACATTAAGAAAAAATCATCATCACCAAGATTTTCCTTCGCAACACTACAACAATAATCCTCTTCCTCCACCTCCTCCTCCCCATCATCATCATCATCATCATCATCATCATCATCATCATCATTACCATCATCGTCGATAAGATGACCAGCAACAACAGCGTCGTAGTTATTTTCATTGTCGACGTTGTTGTCGTCGTAGTCGTCGTCATCGTCATCATCATCAGCAGCAGCAAGATTATAACAGCAGCAAAAGTCATCACCATGTCCACGGCCACCATCCTCCTCTTGCTAATCATCAACATCATCATCATCATCATCATCATCATCATCATCATCCTCATCATCATCATCATCATCTTGATCGTCATCATCATCACCATCACCATCATCACCATCATCATCATCATCATCATCATCATCATCTTCGTCATTGTCATTGTCATCATAATTGTCATCGTTGTCATCGTCATCGTCATCTGCATCGTCGTCGTCGTCAC
>NC_068989.1:54158617-54159444 GCF_001194135.2 Octopus bimaculoides
TATATATATATATATATATATATATATATATATATATATATATATATATGGTCATTTCTTTTGCCAAATAAATACACGCGTTATATAGTCGTTCTTCACTCGTTTATTACTGTTATTTTAACCCATGTCCATTGTCATCTGTGCACCTGTTTCGCTTAGTCCAGGAGCACACATGAGGACAGAATGTATCGCTGAAGAGGTCACAGATGTGTGGCGAAAGATTTCCGGACAATGGACCTGAGTTAAAATGGAAACAATAATAAACGCGTGAAGAACGAGTATATAGTGCGTGTGTTTATTTGGCAATTATAATAATAATTAATAATTATAATAACCATCCCGAAATATAGCAATATCTCTTTCAACACACGGTTTCACATCAAGAATCTTGCAACACAAGTTCGTAAACGTATCTAAGTACCTATACCCATCTAGTAAAAAAAGATCATTTTCTCTCTGTGCTCAGTCCAGGAGAGAGACGGGCTTCGCCAAGCCTAAAGATGTTCTTGTATACGCATACAGGTGTGCCTTTACATAATTTTCATGCAGAAGAAATCTGACACTCCTTGTTAAGGCTGTACCTGTCTATTACATTCCAACCGACGGGCTTTTATACAGTTCTTGGATATCCGATTTCACTCACCAGTTCTGAATAGTCTCGAGGCTAAAAAAAAAAAAAATGTAATTTGCTCACGATGAATCCCGCTGGGATGTAACAAGTATCTCCGTGGTTGCGAAGTGAATTTCTAAAGAAAATAAAATTCAGCCATATGGGCCCCCTTTCCCATGTTCACAGAAACATATAATCATAATTAAGGAATGCAAAG
>NC_068989.1:54159529-54161609 GCF_001194135.2 Octopus bimaculoides
GAGAGAGAGAGAGAGAGAGAGAGAGAGAGCGGCGCCACTGAGATGAACATGGTGATTTTAGATCATAACCGAGAATTTTGTCTCCACCATAAACCCCCATTCAAATTTCCTTTAGAAATTAAAATATGTCACGAACATATTTGAACTAGCGTAAAGTTTGTTGAAAACTTAAGTGGGTTTCGGCCAGTATTGGATCAATTCAAGGCCGCAAGATGGCAGAATCGTTAGCACGCTGGACGAAATGCTTAGCGGTGTTTCGCCCGTCGCTACATTCTGAGTTCAAATTCCGCCGAGGTCGACTTTGTCTATCATCCTTTCTGGGTCAATAAATTAAGTACGAGTTATGCACTGGGGTCGATATAATCGTTTAGCCCCCTGCCCCATAATTTCAGGCCTTGTTCCTATTGTAGAAAGGATAATTGGCTCAATTCTCTTTCTTAAAATAGACGAAGGCAAATTTGTCTTCGATTAGAAGCATGATTATTATTATTTTTGTTTTCATTTAAATTTATGCTATGGAAGCTCTTACCCAATTCTTTCAGGATTTTCTCATTTCAATAAAGTAAACTGGGTAAATATTCCATGCTTTCTTTGTGATATACATGAAATCCACTGTTCCTGTTTGTTTTAATTCCTTTAGATATAAATTCAAAGCACCGAGTGACTGCATGTTTAGTTGTGGTACACTCATTCTTAGTGGTTAAATATCTTGCATAGATGAACTAAAATATTATTATGTACGTTCATATGCGCCTACACACATACATACAGACATTAGGTGAATAGTTTACAGAGTTCGTCTTAGTTTCGTTTTAGGACAATCCGATCAAACTTCCTTATTTTTCGAAGTACTGAGTATGGCAAGTATTTTAGAGTTATTAAAAATATTCAGTTCTTCAATATTCAATTCTACTGAGTCATATTGGTCCAGGTCAACTCACGCTGTAAGAGTTAAATTGAGTAGAAAGACTATGCGCCAAAACCTTGTTTCAGATTGACTGAGTCTGCAATTATTTGAGCCGGACTAATCACAGACTCTTGTGTCAGGTAGAATATAAGTGGAGGCTCCCTCAAGTCTAGAAGGTGTGTAGAAAATATAATAGTCTGAGCAATTTCAGTTGATCAAGGAACTTAAGTTGTCTTTCTTGAAAATCCACTATGCTCTGGGATTTAACAATATAGATTTCAAGCTTATAGTGAGTTTTTTGATAATTTCAGCTTGCCAATAATTGAGCTACTAACAGTTTTTACGTGTGCAATGCCTATCATCTACCAACTAAGAGTCGTACAACTCTTGTATCTATTATAATTGAATATATTCACTGTCATTAAACATGAGTGTTGGTGTTGGCAAGATTCACGTGTGCACATCAGTATATCTGTCATAATCCTTTTTATTATAGGCACAAGGCCTGAAATTTTTGGAGAGAGTGCCAGTCGATTTGATCGACACTAGTGCGGAACTGGTACTTAATTTATAGACTCCGATAGGATGAAAAGCAAAGTTGACCTCGGTAGAATTTGAACTCAGAACGTAGCGACGGGCGAAATACCGTTAAGCACTTCGTCCGACGCGCTAACGATTCTGCCATCTCGCTGCCATATCTATCATAATACAACCTCAAAATCCAGCCGTCGGTTACAACTGGGTATGTCTTGGCAGTATCATGCTTTTACTAATTGTTTTAGGTAGCTATATAGTCGCGAGCAGATGTAGGCACCCTCTAGCGGAATATTAGGTATGTGACAATTTGAAGCAGGGAGGACTGCATCAATATCCCATTTCTACGTGAAATGAATTAACTTGCTCAAAACGCAACGCACCATCCAGTTCAGCAATCGAACCCACGACTATCTGATCGGGTACTGAAAACTTAACATAGGCGCAAGAGCGGCTGTGTGCTAAGAAGCTTGCTTCCCAACCACATGGTTCCGGGTCCAGTCCCATTGCGTGGCACCTTGGGCAAGTGCCTTCTGCTATAGTCTCGGGCCGACCAAAGCCTTGTGAGTCGATTTGGTAAACGGAAACTGGAAGAAGCCTGTCGTATATATATATATATATATATATATATATATATAT
>NC_068989.1:54162265-54167553 GCF_001194135.2 Octopus bimaculoides
ATATATATATATATATATATATATATATATATATGTATGTATGTATGTATGTATGTATGTATGTATGTATGTATGTATGTGTTTGTCCTCCCGCCATCACTTGACAACCGATGTTGGTGTGTCTACATCCCCCGAAACTTAGTAGTTCGGCAAAAGAGACCGATATAATACGTACTAGGCTACACTCTTGAACAATTAGAACTTACAATCTCAAATGTTCTATATAAAATTTGGATGATATGCTGTAAGTTGTTACAAAAGTTTATTTCTTAGACAACATCCATTTCCGTGTTTCGTTGCTGTCCTTTCGTCTAACATTTTAGTTTTAATTTTCGGTAGAAAGTTTTGTATTAATTTTCAGTTTTAATTCTTGGTTTTAAATATTTTTTGTTCTTACTTCTTCATTTTTGTTCTTAATTCTTAATAAAGACCAATTCTTTATTTGGCATTATTTCTTGGGTTTAGGGTCCGAATTCCGGCGTCTTAGTTTTCTGTCCTAACTTTCTGCTTCGATTTTCTTGGATTTAAATCTTTGTCTTACTTCCCGATATTAAGAAGATTGCTTTCATTTTCATCTTAATTGTTCATCTTTGTGTTTCAATCGCTTCATCAAGAATTTTCGTTTTTAATTGTCAGCTCAATTCTTTACATTCAAATATTGGTATTAATTCCTTTGTCTTAATTCTGAGTTTGTATTTTATTTTCTGATCATAATTTTTATATTCAATTCTCACAATTTACTTCTTTGGTCTTAATTTACGCTCAAAATTTGTGTTCTTTATTAATTCAGTCTTAATTTCCAGTCTTAAATATTTTTCTTTATATGAAATATTTTATTCCAGCTTAATATTTTTCGTGATTTTTTAAAATTTTACATTTCTAATGTCCCGTATTACATTTTCTATTTTTTCTTTGTGTCTTTATTCATTTCTTACCATTTTTCCTTCCTTCCAGTCCTCAGATGATATTTTACATTATTTAATTATCTTTTGGAATCGCCTCACTTTTCGTTTACGTAATCTCACATACAGGGTGCGTAAGATACTTGAGGTTAGATTTATGTTTATAAAAAACAAAAACATATATATAATAACAGATAAGTTTATTCATCAAAAATGCTATGAAGATAAATTAAAAGAACCTTCTTTTCTATAATATTATTCAATAAAGCCATCTTCAGCTTCAACAACTGCTTCTATATGAGATCTAAATCATCTGCATGTTCGAATCAAGTGGTCCTCGTTCATTTTGGACATTATTCTGACTATTGCAGCTTTCAAAGAATCTTTGATGTTATGAGTGTGTTCATTGACCTCTCTCTCAACAACGCTACACATGTAATAGTCCAATGGATTGAGATCTGGGGAATTAGGAGGCCAAATGTTAGGGGTTATGTGATCATGAAAATTTTCAGCCATCCATTCCTGTGTTACTAGAGCCATATGTGATAGTGCAAAGTTTTACTGAAGCACATATGGCCCTCCATTGCATACACTGTCTATCCAGGGGTTAAGAATTATTTCCAAGGCCTCAATGTCAGCAGCAGAGTTAACTCTAAGGTTTTCTGGAAAGAAGTAAGGAGGCATCACATGTCTTTCATTGCTGACAACCCCTAAAACCATGACAATTGCAAGAAATTTTGTATACATATCACTTGGAGCTTCAGAAGATTATGCACGTAATCATCTGTCATTTCTTCTGTTAACTTTTTGATCTGATGTTGGTCGAATGTTGGTCGAAGTTTCTCTTGTTTGAGATAATAATCAATTCTTCAGCTGGGTTTTTCAGTTTGTTTAAGATCCTTTTAGATCTGATGTAGTGATTTTCTTTTGCTTTTTCTGACAAATTGACCTTTTCTCATCATATAAGACTCTTATCTGATGTCTTCGTAGACAACGTTTCTGACTGTTCCTTCTGACACATGGAGATATTTTGCAATTGACCTCATGGACTTTCTGTTGAACTTGCTGGATATATTCAGCTGTTCTGATGATTTCAGAGCGTTTAGAATGCTTTTTATGCTTTGATACTAGTGATACATTTCCATTTCAGTCTCTAGCTCCTTACAAACTTTGTCAACGAAAGATCTGGCAACTTTTAAAAATCGAAATATTTCTAAATCACTATGCTTAGCCTTTATAACCACAATAACAGCATGCCTCTTCATTTCTTGAGTAAGGTAAGGGTCTGCCATTATGATTTTCTGAAACAAAGATTATACAGAGTTAGCAAAAAATGCAGCAATGACACAAAAAGGTATGTCCTGAAATACCTTACGCACCCTGTATATATGTATCATACCTTCATTTTTTCTCTCTCACTCCCGAGACACACACACACACACACACACACACACACACATATATATATATATATATATAATACATATATGTACGCGCACGCACGCACACGTAATTATAACTGTTACATATGTAATATACATATGAAAGACATTGACTCCAACTTTGGGACTGAAAGCTATAGCAACCACCGAAGTGGACGGCACTGCATAGTACCAAACATCTTGTCTTCTCCATCTAAATTAAAGATGCAGTTCTGTAACAGCCTGGGCTTCAAGGGTCATTAACATTCTGCCAAATATCTTCAGGGATCTGCGAGGAGTAGATGTTGAGTTCTTCAAAGAGCGTGTGGGCAAATTTTTATCTGCGGTACCAGATGAACCCACTTCGCCCCAGGAGGCACAGGAACATCTCCGTCCAATTCTCAACTTCACTAAAAGCAGTGGTGCAGGAAAGGAATCCAATCCCATAGCAAAGTAGTGCCCCAGCGTGGGCTCAGCCTCAAACCTGTAAAAGATTATATACATACATACATAGATACATACATACATGCATACATACATATGGATCTAGGTCAGAAACCGGCTCTTTCGCTATTGGCAAGAATTCTTGAAATAAAACTGAATAATGACATACATACATACATACATACATAAATGCATACATACATACAAGAAGCAGTAACTATAACAAGGATGTTGTTATTGTTTCTGTCGTTTCTGTCGTTTAACCCAAGGTCAATCTCAGTCGAGTAGACTTATGATTAAATTTGTCTCAACTATGACCGTCTCGTTTTGTTTTTTGTTTTTTTCCTAGGGTATCTTGGATTGTAATATTTGTCATTCTGTTATTTGCGACATTTGCACCTGATATGATGGACATTTCACTTCGATTTCTAGCAGGTCAAAGAACCACGTAGAGGCTCCGTCGACAGCTTGTTGTTACTGCTGTTGTTGTTATTGTTGTTTGTGGTAATGGTGGCGGAGATGTAATTAACAGCAGTTGCTGTACGCGTCCATTCATAAAATTAATTTGCATAATTTTACATGACGTCTACGTGAAAGATTTCAACATGAGTGATATTTCAGCACAGCTGTCTAATTTGGGTGCTGTGCTGGTTAGAATCGTGGGGAGAGAGACACACACAGAGACAAAAGAGAGAGAGATGGGGACAGAGAGAAAGCGGGGACAGAGAGAGAGAGAGAGAGAGAGAGAGAGAGAGAGAGAGAGAGAGAGAGAGAGAGAGAGAGAGTGAGAGAGAGAGAGAGAGAGAGAGAGAGTAGGTGGGGTAGTAGAGGTATAAAAAATATTGCTGTGTTGAAGTGACGAAACATAAAGATGAAAAATAGAAATAAACAACAATGAAAGTGTGTTGAAGTGTGAGAAAAGGATACAAATGATGATGTAGTAGTGAGGGTGGTGGGGAAGTAAAAGTGCAAGAAAGATTTATTTTTGATTAGTGATACCATGTCTTACCGAAAACTGCGTCTTTGGGAGTAGCTTCTGTTACATTCTTCTCCAGTTGTTCTTTTAACTGATGGTCTGTTAGGCCGAGTCAAAAACGATATGTGTATGAGGAGTTATTCGACTTGCTAGAAATAGCCGTCAGACTCCCCCTAAAATTACATCCTACATTTAAAAAGAAAGAATGATTCATTGAACCGTGTGGTCATGAGAAATATATGAACAAGCAGAGGTCGTGTGTTAAATGCGGATAGGAGTCCTTTTTTGATAAGTGGAGTGACCTGAAGCTAGAATTAACATGGCCATTTAAGGGGACATTATTTTGTCAATACAAGAATTTCTCTTTTTATGTCAGCTTCTGAAGATTTCCGTGCAAGTATGAGGAGTCGACTGTCTTCAGTAGCCATAAGAATTTAAAGTATTGTTTAAGAAGTGTAAACGCATGGATAAAGGGATAGAGGGATGAATGGTTCGTCGGTGATTTCAACTGTAAGAATAAAGTTATTCGATAACTGAATTACCTGCTTGTGTTATCATAGCATTCAACACACACGCGTAATCATAACCATAACGCGATTCTTTGCTTTGGCAGAATTAGCGTGACATAGCGTGACAAGACTATAACTTCGAATAACTGATACAATCCACCCGACAGGATTCTGCACAGTTTCCGACAACCTATTTCACTTCGAAGTATGGACTATAGACAATGACATTCGGGCAAAAGGCCACGTTTTGGGAACAAATCTAAAACCCGTGGTTGCGACACGAGCCTCACAAACATTCGGCCATACGGCTATAAGAATACTAGAGAGTAAAATCGCTTCAAACAGTACATTTACCAATTTGTGTTGCGGCTCGTCAAGATGGCATAAAATTAGTATACGCACACTATTGTATTCGAATGTCGAATGTACAAATTACATTATATCATACTGTAAAAGAATAGTTTGAAGAAAAACATATCATTCACAGAAAAGAAATTTCAAATTTAAAAATAAAGGGAAAGAACGGGAACAACAGAAAAGCACAGTAAAAATAATAAAGGGAAAGAAACTCAGGTATATTATAGATTAAATATTTATATTACATCGACCAGCAAAAGATTTGCTAATTCCTGATACTTTTATTCGTCATTTTAAGATAAAATAAATATCAGGTCAATATTTGTGATGAATATAATCGATTGTTCTCAGCCCCAAACAATGAACTTGTTTCTAAGATATATTAGTGATATATAATATTAAAGGTAATGGGCTCATTCGGACATGAATGACCATGGAATTGCACCTAGAAAGTTTCCCTCCAAGGCATAAGTCCGATAAGGTTGTTTATGGAAAACCAATAGTCGCCCAAGCATACCACCTTCCCTCTCCACGCCACTGATGTTATCCAAGAGAAAAGCAAACGCCGATACAATTTGGCACTGGTGGCATTGCAGTTCATTTCTACCAATGAGTTAACTGAAGCAACGCAAAATAAAATGTCATAATGTCATCCTCACACAGCCTGGTCCATATATAT
>NC_068989.1:54168191-54169018 GCF_001194135.2 Octopus bimaculoides
ATATATATATATATACATATATATATAATAGATAGATAGATAGATAGATAGATAGATAGATAGATAGATAGATAGATAGATAGATAGATATTTCAGAGTTGTACTTGAGTAAGAAGTCACTTTATTTCACACATTTGACTAAGGGCTGATTATGGATGACTTATAGCTGGGTCACCTCATAAAAATAAACTGAAATTTAAATGATCCTTACACGCTATATATCCATACATACATATAAATATACATAAATATTAATGACATCATAAATACATACACACATACACAAATACAAACGCATATATACACATGTTATGAGCAGCATGGTCAAATTGATAGAATGTACGCAACCTCGGGATCATGGGTTCAATTTCACGGCATGTCATCTTGGGTATATGATGTTTCTATGTCTCAAGTCGACCCATCATATCCTGAGGGAAACTGAGTAAGTGAAAACTGTATAGAAGCCTGTCCTGTCTCTTTTATCAGTAATTCAAAGATCCAGATTTGTCACATTGTTTAATATTAAGCATACAGAGCCACCTGAGATTTGTATAAATACTGGATCTATATAATTAACGATTATGTATATAATTAACGATTATGTATATAATTAACGATTATGTATATATACATACAAACATATATATTTTTTTTTTTGGCGGGGGCTACCTAGCAAAAGGAACACGCCTAAATATACAAAAATGCTTGCAAAGTTCTACACACATGAATATATTCTAAACAATAAGGTAAACCTAAAATTAATCAATAAAAATTTCTTTCAATACACGTCTCCATAACAACCCACTCAAAAAACGTAATTACGACAC
>NC_068989.1:54170790-54174551 GCF_001194135.2 Octopus bimaculoides
CCACCAACACCACTCCACCAACACCACTCCACCAACACCACTCCACCAACATCAACATCACTCCACCATCACCAACACCGCCACCGCCACAACCCAAGCCGGCGTCACTTCCGCCACCACTGCCACTACAAGACTCAACATCGCCACAGTCACCACCGCCACCATCAACACTGTCATGAGCACCATCACTACCACAACAAGCGCCATCACCATCATCATCAGCAACACTATTACCACCTTCCCCATTATCACCGCCGCCACCGCCGCCGCTTCCGCCGCCATAACCGCGACAGCTATGACAACCACCACCACCACCACCACTACTACTACTACTACTGAAATGTGGTGTTGTGATTTGAGACACATACAAGAGGAATCAGTGATGAATGATGGGATAGTTAGGTTGGAGAAAAGGGAAAGCGAAGACAGGTGGACTGGAGATAGATGGATAGATAAATAGATAGATAGATAGATAGAGAGAGAGAGAGAGAGAGAGAGAGAGAGAGAGAGAGAGAGAGAGAAGGGAGGGATGAAAGAAAGAGAATGAGAAGGAGGGGAAGGAGAGAGATGACTGACTGACAGACAGAGTTATGGAGAATTCGAAGGACAGATGGACGATCGACCAAATGGATGGAAAGAGTAAGTCTGCGTTTGACCTACACAGACATACAGTTAAACGGAGAGAGAGAGGGGAGAGAAAAAGGAGAGAGAGAGAGAGAGAGAGAGAGAGAGAGAGAGAGAGAGAGAGAGAGAGAGAGAGAGAGAGAGAGAGATCAGCATAGAAAGTAACAAACAGACAGCTAAAGCGATCAAAAAGCCTCTATGTGACCGTTGGATAAGCTAGACATAATAACTGAATCTCATATCGGATATGCCGCCAAAAGATGTGATGACACGAGCATGGCTACAAAGCTTTATGTTCGTTGGCCTTTTTTAGAACAAGCATAAAACGCGGAGGGACACTGCATAAGTGACATAAATGAACAGATCGAAGATTTAATACAGATATATACATTGATAGATAGAGTGATAGATAGATAGATAGATAGATAGAGAGAGAGAGAGAGAGGATGAGAGAATGCAAAACCTTAATTCGTTACACGACAGCTGATCACGATGTCTGGGACTATAAAAATCTGCAAGGCCTTCTTAAGATTTGAAGGATGATGGTTAATACAAGATGCGTCTCTTCACAACCAAACTGCAAAGCAGGTAGCCGGTCATATTTTACTCTAACTTAAAAAGAGAAAGAAATTTTGTTTCCGAGGACATAAACCTACAGAAAGCATGTAGATCATGATTTTGATTACATGCTGCCTAGTCTCAACATGTTTAGTAACAACAACTAAAATATTGAGAGATTCAAGAATATTTCCTCTCCTATCTCCTTTCCCATTAATTATACTCCTAATTTATTAAATAAATGTATCGAGAATTGTGTAATATACTTTGACACGGTGGAAATTCTTCCAGATTTTTTGAAGGTTGAACTATGACTACAGATACGGAATTAAATTTGAGTCTAGGTATCACTTTCTTGCATCTGCCCTCATTAGAGATTTCTTCTAACACCTCCATATTCTCATGTTATGCTTTCTGAATAACATTCTGGTATATTTCCTTAAATTTTTCTTTTGCTCTTGTCTCATTATCTTCCCCATACAATCGGTAATTGTACATACAACTGGTAAACAAGGCTTTGTTGCTGAAGAACATTTGTAGTGGTAGCTGTCTCAATTTCAAAACATAGAAGAAACTCTAAATTTGATACTACATCAAAGTATTGTTATATTTCGGTTTGCTACCTCCTATAGATTTCATTCACTTGATCATGAGAAACTGTACCACTACATTGAGTAACTCCTAATATCTTCTCTATAGAGCCTGCTTGAGCCAGATAACTTTTTCAGTTCCTTAGTACAAGACTCAGTGTACATGGTGAGTTGAATTTTTATGAATGCGACATCTTTGACGTTAAATTAAAAGTAAATCTTTTTACTATAATTGAAAATGAAACGACAAGGTCGTTTGATTTTGCACTTTTTACGAGCTCAAGTTTCGAGCAATATACACATTAGAGTTTTCGTCGAAAGAAAATATGCAAATTTATAAAGCTTGAAGCCACTGGTATGATTAATTCATTTTAATAACACCATTGTTTAAGTAACTTTTCATGTTTTCAATCAATGAGCCATTTTCCCAACAGAAATAAAGTAGATGAAAAGATAGATTCATTCTTTTCAGCTTTTCAGCAATTGTAAACACCACATCATAAACTTCAATGAAATGTTGTTAGATTCAATTAGAAAACGCATGGTATATGTACGATAGAACCCGTTCTGTGTGAAGAACAGCAACCAGAGTGAATGTCTTAAGGCTGACTTTCTTTTAACATTGATTTTATTACAGAAGTAAACTTATGTCATTCACATCTATAGTTGCTAATGACATTGTCATATTTGAGAAATTGTTGAACCAGCACAAGGAAGGTTTCTCTATTTCGACTTGGCTATGATCCTCAATTTTCAGCGGTAGATTTCGTTGAGCTAAATATAAAATTTTATTTTCCAGACTAAACATTATTTTTTTATTCCACCATCGATCAATCAGCTACTTATGTCTTATATATCAATTGCACCAGTGGCAATAGATTAAGGATATTCTATGGTATTGTTAATACCATAAAAGTTAAAATATCCCCTTTAGTGATAGTGATATATATTTATACATATTTTGCAATCTCTGAGAGTGGCATCAATTTCATTATAGAAATAACAAACCGATTGAGATTGTATTTTTCAGAAGCTGACTTGTTTTGTCGGCCATAAAAAATTAAATCCGTACTTACTACTACCTCTTATGTGTGATAACAATCAAAGAATTGTAACATTAACGCAAAAAAAAAAAAACAAGCATAATCGGAAGAAGATGGGGGAAGGTTATATCTAAGACAGCAAAATATATTGTAATTGCCACGCAAGTGGAAAATAATTTATATTTTCTTTCGACGAAAACACTATTGCTTTCCCAAATGAAATTCATATTGAGAGTGTCATGCATGCGATGTGTTGCTTAACAAATTATGTACTGATTTACAAAAACAATATTGTTCTTAGTATTTGTACATTAGTAACTGCACCGAATAGGTCGTTTTACTAATTAACTTGGTAATAGTGGAACTAAAAGCTGTAGCTGTAAAGAAAGTCCTAGCAAGTAACTTCTTTTCTACTAAAATAATGTTTCGAATTTTGAAACAAAGGGCACTTTTCATATAGAGGGGAAAAAGTCAACATCCGAAGCATACCGGCCGCCAGGTTGTGTAAGTGTAGGACATGCATCCAAACATATATGTGTGTATGTTTATGTAAGTGCGTGTGTGTACACTCTGACATCATGCGTAAGCACACATACGCGCAGACAAATCTACATTAACAGACCCGCATTAAACACACGCACTCACAGGTAAAACTTAAATCTATAATGACTTTCAGGTAGTTTCAAACTATATATCATGAAGTTTTGCTTGTATTATTTTGAACATATACAAAGGCGGCGAGTTGTCAGAATCGTTAGCAGGTCTGGTGAAATAAATAGCGGCGTTTCATCCGCTTTTTTTTTTTTCCTTTCTGAGTTCAAATTTTACCGGGGTTGACATTGCATTTTATCGTTTAGGGGTAGATAAAATAAGCACCACTTGAACACTAGGGTCGACTCAACTTTACCCCGAAACATGCTGCTCTTGTTATGGAGGTGTGTGTATA
>NC_068989.1:54175333-54176327 GCF_001194135.2 Octopus bimaculoides
TATATATATATATATATATATATATATGTATATATATATATATATTAATCTTTAACAGAAGCAACAGTGCGTCTCAAGGGCTGAGAGTTTCGTGCTAAAGCTTAATAAAAACACATATATGCTCATATTTTGAGTTCTATTTCCTGTGTTGACATCACCATACCTATATGTGAGTGTGCATGTGTATACATACATACATACATACATACATACATACATACATGCATACATACATACATACATACATACATGCATACATACATACATACATACATACATACATACATACATACATACATATGTATATATATAATGCTACCTTACATCTACGCTGAACTCCCGCCGAGGTCAGCGTTGCCTTATATCCTTTCCGAATCAATATAAAAAAAAGTACCGATCATTTATTGAAGTTTATATTACATTATATATAATATAAAGCACGTGATGCAAAAGAGACAATCCTAATGATGGACTCAGCCGATAACCGGAAACGTCTTGCAAGCAACAACTGTTTAGTGTAACTGCACGAATTGGAAATCCTCGACCATGCAAGGATGCATGCTGTAGTCTTTTGTTGGTTTGCAGCACTTCAATTCCTATCGAGTTTATCTCGAATCTGTAGCACCCGAAGATAGCACTGCCAGGTCAAGAATTTATGGAAATTATTCATAGAATTATTTGGTCCCAGAGTCCTCGAAACAGGCCAGCTAGTTCGTTCGCATCGATGCCTAGAGCTACCCTGAGAATGTCACCGGTGTTACGCACAAGTTCTTTTATATACTGCTAAAGCATTGTTACCAGAACTATACGAGTCCCATAACTACAACACACATGACTACCACTAATACTACCATTCTCAACACCACCTCTACCACTTCCACTACCGCCACCACCATTATCAATAACCAATGCCACAATGGTCACACCAGTAACACAGGCTTTCTGTTAGTTATGGCCATTCCACTTCCACGGCCAATCACATCCACCACCTCCA
>NC_068989.1:54177727-54178448 GCF_001194135.2 Octopus bimaculoides
CCACTAATACTACCATTCTCAACACCACCTCTACCACTTCCACTACCGCCACCACCATTATCAATAACCAATGCCACAATGGTCACACCAGTAACACAGGCTTTCTGTTAGTTATGGCCATTCCACTTCCACGGCCAATCACATCCACCACCTCCACCACCATTAGCATCAACACCGCGACGACGACTACTACTACCATCGCCACTAACAGAAGCATAGTACCAACCACCAACACCATCACCACTACTACCACCAGTACTGGAACCACTACCACCAACACCATCAACACTACCGCCAACACCATCACCCAGTATCAACGCCACCAACATCATCACCACTACCATCACCATCACTAGTACCACCACCATACCACCATAACAACACAATCACCAGCATCATCAATAAAACCATCATCACCATCACCACCACCACTACCACCATACCACCGCCATCACACCATCACCGACGCCTCTACTATCACGGCCACCACCACCATCATCGTCACCGCAACTACCCCGGCCAACACACCCATCAACACCAACAACACAGTTACCACCGTCATCATCACTACAACCGCAACCACCACCACCACAACCACCACCGCCACCGCCATAACACTGCCTACGCCTTTTTTTTTTTCATTGCAAACATAAAGGAAAAACAAAACTGAAACATGTGATGAACTGAATGGGAAGAAGAAGAAGAAGAAGAAGAAGAAGAA
>NC_068989.1:54179271-54180082 GCF_001194135.2 Octopus bimaculoides
GTGGTGGTGGTAGTGGTGGTGGTGCTAGTAGTAGTATAAGTAGTAGTAGTAGTAGTAGTAGTAGTAGTAGTAGTAGTAGTAGTAGTAGTAGTAGTGATGGAAGATATTTACATATATATATATGACCAAAGGAGGAAAAAAGTGGTGGAGCCGGAATAAAAACAAAACAAACCAAATAAAAAGCAACAAGAAACTGAGATTCAGTGAAGCTGTTTGAAGTGAGATGGTATATGTGTCTGCGTGTATTTGTGTGTGTGTGTGCGTGTGTTTGTGCGTATGTGTTTGTGTTTGTGTCTGCGTATATGAATGTGTGTATTTGCGTAACGGGAGCTTTTGGAACGAAAGGAGACAATTCATTTTGTGCTTTGTGTGTGACAATTATGATCTATGTGCATGTGTACCTTGGGGTTTCACGAAAAAACAATACAAGGAAAATAAAATAAAAATGATAGGGGTCTGGTTTAGTGTGTGTAGGGGTTAGTGAATAAAGGTGTTTGCTCTCCAGTGTGTGACACACCTTTCGTTGTTTCCACAGGCCAACTGCTCAAATGCATTCGCCTTAATCCTCTTCACGTTATTACGTCTCTTTTTTGTTTTCACATTCTGTATATATGTATGTGTGTGTGTGTGAGGGAGCGTATATGTTTGTGCATGTATGTGTGCTTGTATGTGTGTGTCAGTATCTGCTTCTTTGCTTTGTGGTTGTACATGTATATATATATATATATATATATATATATATTATATTATATTATATATATAGGTGTGTGTATGAATATATATATGTATATGTGTATTTATATATGTATGT
>NC_068989.1:54181040-54182243 GCF_001194135.2 Octopus bimaculoides
ATATATAAAGAAAATAAAATGGAGAAGTACTGATGAGCAAATAAATAAATTGCATTTAACCGATTAGCACTTTATTGTGATTAATATTATTAATTAGTACTACAAGCATAAGTATTATGAATTATTATGATTAATAAAAAAACTTTACTGTATCTACACCCCTTCTCCGACTAAAACCTATTGGCGTATCCAACTCTTATTATTTTCTTTTATTACTATTGTTCATCCATCCTATCACCGCCGCCCTGTACAAAGATTAATCCACTAATCGCTATTTTGCTTTAGTCTTACTTAACAGCCCAAAGAGACCCACAAGCAAAATGGTATGATTACAACCATATTCAACTTTACCCTTCTTCTCTATGCTCTTGTTCTTTATTTATTCTTCACTCTAATGGAGCTCCTTGTTTCAGATCGGTTTTATTACCTAATAGGGTTAATATTTTTACATATTTTTGCATATCAGTGGCAATATCATACAACATTGGAAGCAGAAACAGCTGTTAGATGGTATGCATTCTATTTGCATTGAGTTAATAAGTAATAATTGATTTAAATCAATTGCTTCTCCCCATTTTCTGTTTTCTTTACATTTTGATTCTTGCTACAACCATGTTTATCCCTATTTTATTTATAACATATAATATGTTTGCATATGTATGCCCAGGGTTAAATATAATATACCGGTTTATACTGAATATTTCTGTGGCTTAGGCGGTTATTTTAAACTCTAACTCAAATAACCTTTATATACATATATATATACACACACACATGTACACATACATATATATACACATTAACACACATATATATATATACACATTAACACATATATATATAGACAAACAGACTGACAAAAGATAGATAGATAGATAGATAGACAAACGGACAGACAGTCAGACAGATAGATAGATAGATAGATAGATAGATAGATAGATAGATAGATAGATAGATATGAGTGGGGTTTAATACGCGTACATTAATGTACACGCGTGTATACGACTGTGAACGTGTATAAATGTGCATACGTATTTTGGTTATGTCTATTTCTATTGATAATCTGCATAAGTGCATCAGTGTGTATATGTGCATACGTGCGCGAATGAAAGTGTATATGCAAGTTTCCTCTGTATGCCGTGTACAATTCTGTGCGCGTATGTACATGCATACGTGTATATATATATATATATATATATATAT
>NC_068989.1:54182782-54184516 GCF_001194135.2 Octopus bimaculoides
GTGGCATCATTATTGGTATTTAATTGACAGTATAAAGCTATCTTCAGCCGCAAATATATTCTTTCCCAAGAATTATATCACAAAGAAGAAATTAAAAGGGGGAGAAACATGAGAGATAAAAGTTGAGAGTCCATTTGGTATTCTCTATTGTAATATACCTCGTAGAATCTTTAATTTGATATATTTACATAAAAGTTCATCGGTACTCCGAAATCTGTCCATATTGTGCCACAATTCAGTGTAGAGTGAATGCTAAATAAACAATACTAGCTTATATTAGCTAGAAGGAGAAGAAGGTGTAATGGTCATAGCTGGAAGTCTCCCCTCTTCCTCTTTTTCTCTCTCTCTCGTTGCTGACAGGTAACCATCGTCCATCTTTCTTTTCCTCACGTGTCCATCTTTCTTTTTCTTCATGACGTTCTAAGGACTGGACGTCTCCTACCTCTCTCTTCCATCTTTTCTCTTTTCAAAGAAAACATTTCTCCCAGCGTTCACTATTTTCCTCTTGTTCTGGTCTAACGACCCTCCATGTTTGTTTCGTTCGGTTTTCTTGTATGTCTCCACTGTCCTGTTTTTGTTCTCAACTTTAACCTTCCATAAATCCAAAATTTTATTTTGGAATTTATGGGAGCAACTGACTTCGAAGACGCATATTGTCGTTTAATGCTCGAAATGAGGAGTAGATAGACAGCCGACAACTGATGACGGGTCGTTCTTTGTGTTACTTGTCCTGTTTTCCATTTTTTCTCGGTGCTTGCGTATTTAACACGTTTTATTTTCGTACTTCATGTAGTTTACACATTTAGTGACGTCCTATACCCATATATACCTATATATATATTATTAATATTGTTACATACATACATACATGCATACATACATACATACATACAAAATACTAATGAAGGAACCTTGAATCTAGGTTAGAAACCGGCTCTTTCTTGGCAAGAAATCTTGAAATAAAATTGAATAATCACACACGCACACACGCACACACACACACACACACACACACACACACACACACACACATACATACATACATTTATATATACATACAATGTCTTTTAGGGGAGAGGTACATCGACTGTAGTACTTCGCTAGTACTTATTTCATTGACTCAGAAAGAATTTGAATTCAAAACGTAAAGACGGGTGAAATACCGCTAAGCATTTTGTCCGCCGCGGCATCGATTCTGCCAGCTCGTGGCTTTTCTTTCACGACCAGTACTTCCTTCAACTATTGGCACAAAGCCTGACATTTTTAGGAGAGCGGGCTCGTCGATTACATCGATTCCAGCATTCCACTGGTACTTATTTCATTGATCCCGAAAGAATGGAAGGCAAAATTGACCTCTGTAGATTTTGAACATACAGGTCGGTGGTTCACAACCATTCTTTATTTATGGACCCCTTTGCTTACCATTCCATTCGATTCCATAGCCATTCGATGTTTAAAAACTAGTTTTATTGACGCTTCTTTCAAAATTCCTATTTTGTTTTTCAAGCATTAACTTGTGAAAAACGTTAGAGGAAGAAATCTAGCTGTTTCTTACAATAGATATATATGAAGCAAAAGTGTTTCATGGACCCTTGATATACTACCGTAGATGAAAAAGCCCGTCCTCTTTGTCATCTAGCACTTTGTATTCTCTAAATTCTCTTCCTCATCCTTCCTATTCTGTAAACCCACTCCGTTCGTATTTACCCTTTCTTTTTCTCTATATCAAGGTAC
>NC_068989.1:54184526-54184875 GCF_001194135.2 Octopus bimaculoides
GAAGGATGATATTAAAGAAAAAGACATAGATAGATAAATCGAGAGAGAGAGAAAGAGAGAGAGAGAGAGAGAGAGTAGGAGAGGGGAAGTGCAATAGAGTTGGGGCTCCTTTGTAGATATTGAGTTAGCCAATAATTTACTTTATCCAGGAATGCACACAACCGTCTGTGCTACTTGGTGTGTGTTGTGATGAAATACATTATACAAGCAAACATTTGATAAAGCTATACAAAGAATGATAGGAAGACACGGCAGCATTTCTCTAGCCTGCTCTCAGCGGCAGCAGCAACAAGAATATATATGTTTGTATGTATGTATATATACATATATATATATATATATATATATA
>NC_068989.1:54185690-54192336 GCF_001194135.2 Octopus bimaculoides
AACCAAATCCCTAGAGAAATGAGTAGCACACTATTACCATTTCTTGATGTATTGGTTATTAAAACCAACACCACAAATTGGACGGAAAGGGTAAGTTTTGCAGCACGGAATTTTGTCAGTTAACAGCTCGCGGTCTCAAAGCGATGAAAATTTTCTGGCAAATTTAATTTAAATGTTGAAGTGAATCTAACAGGTTTTGTGTGTTTCTTAACTGGCTTATAAACACCTTCCACGCTGTAATTATTTTCGTTCCAGCACACGATCTCAGATCAGGTCACTTGCTATGCAAGTTCATCTCCGTAAAAATTGGACAGATTTTTCACAAATGCAAATACAAACTGCAAAAGCAGAAATTTGATCTACTGCATTAAAGGCCCTGAAATTGAGGAAGTATATATTGGCGAGACAGGGAATGCATTACCGGAAAGCTCACGAGTCCACAGACAACAAATCGAGAACACTAATGTTTGCCAAATTCCATTGAGTGAACATATAGAAACATGTAGTCAGAAAATGTTTAATTTTTCCTTTCCACAAACTACATGACACAAGTGAGGTCGGAAGAAAGCTAAGAAATAAAAACGCTTAATTAAAATGTTTAAACCTGTTCTGAATTGAAATAACAACAATAATATAACAACCAGTTAATGACGTGGATTAAAACAATATCTTTAACGTATGAATATAAGCAAATTACAGAAGACTCCAACCGATTGAAATAAAAGCGATCGAAACCAACTAAGTTTGCTCACTCTTAAAACCATTAGATGTAAACCGCAAGCTAATTGGTTGAAATAAAGGCGGGATCTATGCCAGTAATATCGGTGCGCTAGGCAAACCGTCACGTTTAAGTTGCATGCTGATTCGTCAAAACTGTATTCGAATAATTCAGCTTTTCAAAGCCTTCTAAAAGATATAAAAAGAAAGTCAATCATTTTACTACAGTTATTAAGAACTCAACTGTAAGTTAAATACATTTTGAAATCTGATGATTGCTACGAACGTATGAAAGGGCTAAGTGAATTTTATGTACATTAAAAATATTTTTTTAATGTTTAACATACTTCAACATTGCAAATTTTTTTTTAAAGTACTTTATTCAACTGATGTGTGTGTGTGTGTGTGTGTGTGTGTGTGTGTATACATATATATTCGCGCAAATTCGTGCGGCGTTGTTCTAATTTGTCATTCATCAAAATCAAGCATAAATAGAGAGCTGTAGGGATGTAATCAATTGTCTTAGCAATCACATCACTAGCGTTTTCCCAGTACAGTCACAGCGTCTCGCTGAAACAAGCAAGTGTAAAAGTGAAGATATACTCGTTGGAATAGAGATTCGTCCTTTTTCTTCTACTCCTACAATTCGGTCGTCTCTAATTTCAGATCTTTCTACATACACATACACACTCTATCAAACAAGACAAAGACAAAAAAGAAATCAACAAAGTGCTCATATTTTCACGCATTCATATTTATACAGTCACATACACAACTTCTCAGAAGATATGCGCCCATCCCGAAGTGTATAAATACTTCTAAAATTCGATATATTTAGTTTGGATACGTGGTTACAGACCTAGAACTACGAAAACAAGTCATAAATGAGAACGCCACTGGTGACGAAAGAACTCTGACAAACTTACAGATTGATTGATTGATCAAAGGATTAGTCAATCAATTGATTAATTAGATTTTTAATAATCCTTGTTTTCTATAGGATCAAGGTCTGAAATTTTCCAATTTTATCGAACCCAAAAGGATAACAGACAATGTCGATTTCAGCAGCATTTGAACTCAGACTGTAAAGACAGACGAAATGTCACTAAGCATTTTGTCCGACGTGCTGCTCGATGCCTTAGTTGACTTGTTATGATAATAATTGAAATAGAACCACTACTTAATATTTGATAGGTAACATAGCATTCTCGAGATGCAACATGTCTGGATGATTTTTATATTTCTAATAGAAATAAAATGTTTTCGTTTGAACTGGTACAGCGATTAAGAGTAATTTCATTCCCCGTTGGTCTTTGACCGTGAAACTTCGAAAGAATGAAAGTTAAAGTCGACCTCGGTGGAATTTGAACTCAGAACGTAAAGACGAGCGAAATGCCACAAAGTATTTTGCCCGTCTCTCACTCAATAATAATAATATCCAGCACGGCGGTAAAAATTAGTCAGTCGTTATTTTCTTCTTAACAGTAAAGCCGCTAAGACATGGTGTAAAATAATTTATGTAGCATTAATACTAACGTCCACCTTGAGATGGAGGGTGAATAAAGAATAATTTTTTTTGGCGGGTATTATGAATAATTGTTCAGATATCTTTAATAATCTGAGCATTGGCTGTGGGCATTGACATTGTCACTTACCTGATCAATAAAAGCAATATTAAGACTCGATTGTAGTCATATACACACCTGTTCTAATTTCTACAACAATGACCATAATAATGACAGCGGTGATGTGATGACACCAGCAATGCAATCAGAAAAAAAATAATAGTAGAAATAAAAAGAAAAAAAAAATCTATGAAATGTACATATGCATACGCACGAGCCACATATCCATTCGCACATATGCATCTATGTATGCATACGTTTTCAGAGCTACTTAATGGAGGAATATAAGAAAATAATGCTGCTAAATGAAAACATGAGCAAGAAATTGCAGATAACGCAAAAATAATTATTTCCAAAAGAGAGCAGTGCATGTCATTAAAGTGACACAGGGTAAAATATACGAAACCCAATAGACCCATCATAACTTCCCGTCTGATAAGGGTACAACAGGAACATACATCACAACCATATGTGCGCGACATGGTGATTTCATATCAAGATAAACAGCGCATGACCTTGCAGGTGGGACCCAGTTAGAATTTTCTTCAGGTCGAGTAGCACATCTCGTTCAAAGGATCCTTGTATAAGGGTTGTTTAAAGATGTTGAACGAAACACCCATGTTTCCACTGGTGAATTATTCAAACCCCAAAGTATTCCTCTCAACACATGGTTATGATGCTTCCTCATTAACTGTGCTCGTGATCAGGGATGCACATATCATCAGTCACTAAGGAACATGCTCAACTGGTTAAGGTCAAACAACTGACAAGCAGATCTGTGGTATTGAACAGAATATTTACTGTAGCCCATCTTTTATACAGAAACGAAACGTACATGATAACTCTTCCAATCAGTTAAGATCAGAAGCCATGAGAAGCAGTGCATGGTACTACTGCATCAGGGCATTTATTATTATTATTATTATTATTATTATTATTATTATTATTATTATTATTATTATCATCATCATCATCATCATCATCATCATCATCATCATCATCATCAACATCATCATCATCATCATCATCATCATCATCATCATCATCATCATCATCATCATCATCATCATCAGCATCATCATATGTTTGACTTTTGCTTTGTATCTGTACACGTTGACTCCAAATCTTGCCCAGAGACCTCAAGAAACAACAAGTTAGAAGTTCATGTTGGTGTTATGCCTAGAGTGTCATATATTAGGTTTTGCACATAGTATTGTTCTAGAGAATGTTTCAGAGAACATAAGAAAATTATGTTTGTTTTGAAATTTGAGATTACAAAGACAGTATTTTAGGTAGGATATGGACAGTTCCTATGAGTACTATCTTTTGAATTTTTGCCATTTTGGGGTTTCCTGGTATCTGAGCTAGGTAGGAATCAGCCCATTTTGCTATTATTCCTAGGGCACCTATGACAACAGGAATTGTTTTAGTCTTCAAGTTCCACATTTTGCCAATTTCTATTTCAAGATCTTTATACTTGCTCAGTTTTTGGTAGGTCTTGACAGATAGATTAATGTCGACTGAGACAGTCATATCAATGAGGAGGCATAGCACGATTTTTGTCTGAAGTCTTTCGATATAATATCTGGCCTATTTATATCTATTTTTCTGTCAATTTGAACGGTGAAGTTCCAGAGGAGTGAGATGTGATCATTTTCAAGCACTGGAGGTGGTTTGTGTTCCCACCAGTTTTTATCATGAGACAGGTCCAGGTTTTTGCAAATTACTCAGTGAATATACTGTGCTGCTCTATCATGCCTCTTGAGACACTCTGTAGGCGCAAGAAGACTGCACACGAAAGACAGCATGATCACAGGTTTCATTTTGTTGCTTATATACACATGTTGGGCTACTGCTGTTCTTTAATATATTGGCTTGGTAGTTCCTTGTAGGTAGGCATTGATCTTGGGCTGCTATGATAAACCGTTCTGTTTCTGATTATTATTATTATTGTTTGTTATTTTTGTTGTTGTTGTTGTTATATGAAACCTCACAGCTTATTTTGTAGCTGCACGACATTAGGTTGTTTCCTTCTACTTCGATATAGTCATGGCAACTGATCAAATCTCCTACACTCTTTCTTCTGGACAAGTACAGTCTATTGGTCACACTCTTACGGTGGGAGGCTGCATGTACTGCCAACATTTTTCTGGTCTTGGTACGCACATTTTTTTCTTTTTGCCATTTTATAATTCCCGCTCCGTACCGAAGTGATGCTATCACCCACGTATTAGCTGCTTGGATTTTATTCCATCCAGTCAATACTCCATCCTTAGTTGCTCTTTGATTTCCTTTTCCGTTATCTCGTTGAGCTCCAGTACACCAAGATATTTATATCCTTCCGTTTCAATTTGTTTAATCAAGTCTCTATTCGGTAATTCTATCCCTGCCTGGGTCTGAACCTTACCTCTTTTTATGTAGATTATACCGCACTTCTTGAGTCCAAATTCCATTCTAATATCGGTACTAAAATAATTTTCCATCCCACGACACTTCTCTTCAGGAAACACATTACATTCCTCGGAATTCCAAACAGATCTATGCACTCGATAATCCACGAATGTGGCATCATATCATAAACTTCGTGACAGTCAATCCAGGCTATTCCCAGATTTGTTCTCCTTTGTTTACAATCTTGCATTACCGCTTTGTCTATCTGAGTTGATATTTGGGACATCTGCATATCCTTCTGCAGCCTTTTTGTTCCATCGGTAATATATCATTCTCATGAAGAAATCTATACAGTTCTGCAATTCCTCGTGACACATTAATGAGAGAAAGGAAATTGGTCTGTAATTATCAGCAGTAATTACCTTTGATACATCCTTCAGGCACAACACCGTTCGTCCTTTTGTCAACCAGCCCGGGATTTCTTTTCTTTATTGATCAATGCATTTCTTTTGTTTATTATTATTATTATTATTATTATTATTATTATTATTATTATTATTATCATTATTATTATTTTGCTTTGGCTCAGCTTTGGTCGTATTCCTTGTAGGATTTATGTGGGCAGCAGGTTACTACCTGTAACCTTCAGTAGCCACATGTTTTCAGCAGTCTTTCAGGTACTTAGAACCCACCTGATAATTCTTCTTGTCTCTAAGAGACAAGCTTTGTGTAGGAGCTCTACCGGGTATTCTATTTCAATCTCCTTCAGTCATTTGTCTATATCTTTCCTTACTGTTCCCAACGCACGAATTATTACAGGCACGACCATTACTATTCGCACGCTCCAAATTCTTCCTATTTTGCTCAATTATTATCATGATTGAAATGAGATGAACTTTGCCGAAATATTGCAGGATTATTAAACAATTAATGTAAAATAATACAATATCGTTTCTCATTGTTTCGATTTATTGACATAATCTTATATATTTTACCTAACTTCTCATATGCATTGCTCAAAGCTTTTCTCAAATATTTTGAGTGTTCTGTAATTAACTGTCAGTGTGTATGAGGGATGATGACAAAATATTTAAACTATCCTGAATAAATTACATAAAATTACATGTTGTTTACATTCAGCCCTCTTTCGTATGTTGCTGTTGGTTTCTGAAGATTATTAAGATCATCAGATCATTTCTCTCATCAAAGCTATTGAGAGTGTTATTTCAATAACTACAGGGTTGTACATCGGAACGATTACAATACTAAGAGTGAAATGTGTTCACAGCATCATCCTATAATATGCGTCAAGAACACGTACACAAAACAACCAATATTATGTTGCAAATGCCGCTATTTTCTTTCCATAGTGTCGTCTGCCTAATTGTCAGCCATCTTCAGGTACAACACCAACATTTCAGACACCGATGATCGAGAGCTTCTTAAAATACGCCAGACGAATTTCTTAGTTTATGTTAATTAATAAGTTGGTATCATTTATACCAATTTATAAGTATCTGCATTTCATTTAATGATTTAATCATATTTAGTATTTAAAGCGTGAGCACTACTGGTTCGGAAAAATTACTAATTCGGAAGGGCTTTGGAACCAAGGATTCTGGAAAATGGATGTTTAACTGTCCAATTATTGGGGGAGAAGGGCGAAGAAACAGTAACGAGGAAATATATAAATTGAGATATAAAAGATCGATAAACGGAATTCATCGATACATTATGTATCAATATATCGAAGAAAACGTTATATAAATAGATTGATAGAAGCGTAATGTTTTTAAATTGAAAGTGGCTTCATCTTGTTTGTTTGAAACAAGAGAAACTAAAAGTTGATGATAGTAATGAAAAAGATGAGAGGAAATGAAAGAGTATTAGAGAAGGGAGTATGAAGTTTGAGC
>NC_068989.1:54192436-54193172 GCF_001194135.2 Octopus bimaculoides
CTCTCTCTCTCTCTCTCCCTCACTCATTCTCTGTCTCTCTCCTCTGCTCCATCTCTCCTTTCGCCACGCCCTCCCTTATATCTATCTCTTACTCCCTGTCACTTAATTCACACCTCTTTGATTTTCTGTCCCTTTGTGTCACTCCGTCTTCATGGACTATTCTTTTGTTTTTCCCCTCATTCTAGTCTCTTCGCCTTATGTCTTTCTCTTACTTTTCTTCCCTTTCTCTTTCAAGTTTTTTTATTTATTCTTTATTTATTTTCGTTCTTCCTCTTCATCTGTTCCTTACCTCTTCTACACCGGATGACTATTTCCCTATAACTCCTTTTATATCTCTTTATATAGCCTCAGTAATGTTAACTTTAAGATAATCATTTTCAAGTAAGTTTAAGAAGGAGTGGCTGAGTGGCTTTTAGTGGGGGATTGGAACGCTACCCTGGACACGCATCTAGATTACGCAGGCAGCGATAGCAATAGAAAAGGATGCAAAAGCCTCAAAGACCTGCTCAGACGTTTCCAACTGTCTGACAGGTACCGACTGGACCACCCGAATGTGCCAATGTGGACATGGCGTAACCGCATCGGGTCGACCAGATCGGACTTAGATAGGGTATTCTGTAGGACAGTGGATAAGGATAGAGTAGGTTGTCCACAATTCCACATAGTCAGCTACACAGACCACAAATCTGTCACTTGTACGCTTGACTTAGATAAGACACATAGACAGGGTCCTGGT
>NC_068989.1:54194469-54195373 GCF_001194135.2 Octopus bimaculoides
TCTATCTATCTATCTATCTATCTATCTATCTATCTATCTATCTATCTATCTATCTATTTATCTATCTATCTATCTACCTATCTATCTAATATCAAAATAAGCAACGCTACAGGATATCAAAAGGTGATGCAGTACAACCGTTTCAAGCGGCTCCATTTAATAGAACAATACAATCATTACATCATTTTAAACGTAGGGCTATCCTCAGCTGCATAAATAAATAAATAGAATTACTAATCAGTCGGACAAGTTAATATAATTTTACTCAAAAGCTCTAATAGAATGCTTCAACTTAAGTACCCAATTCAACTTAATCTCAATTATATCTTTCTATCTATCTATCTATTTATCTATCTACCCACCTACCTATCCGCGTGTCTGTATATCTATCTATTCTTGTATGTACGTATTCAATATATGTGTGCCAGTTATTATGTCTGCTAGTTATGGTATGTGCATCTACTATATTTGAGATGCAATTGCATAACATGGAGATAGAAATCCATTACGAACACCGTAGCCAATCGCCAGAAAAAGTGGTGCAATTTTAGTAATTTCATTTACAAAGGTAAATAAATTATTTCTTGTTGCAGGTGGTAAATAAACGAAATGTTATACGGGTCAAAGGGAAAGGATTATTAGGAAGCGACATAGGTAAAAATATATTTGGGTATATTTCATCGGAAATAAGTTGAGGAAGAGGAAATGAGAATAAAGTTACACTATTACAGATTCATATATAAATGTTTACATATACGTATTAATGTATGTATGCATCTATCCGTATATCTATCTATCACACACACACACACAGATACAGACAGACATATACATACCTACATGTTTATACATACACACATATATATATATATATATATATATATATATATATATATATATATAT
>NC_068989.1:54195811-54197375 GCF_001194135.2 Octopus bimaculoides
ATATATATGTGTGTGTGTGTAAGTATTTCAATATATATATATATATGTATATAAGTCTGTGTATGTATATATATATATCCGCCATCCGTCGAGATTGCGTGCCGGAGATTTGCCTGCACCTTCTTTGACGTTATCTGTTCCCCGTTTCTTTTCTCCGCCTCTCTTCGTTTTCTTCACCACACTACTCGGAGGAATAGTTTTTGTAAGACCATTGCATCTTATAATGCTAAAGCATCTCAGCTACCTTTCTTTCTCGCAGTCGAAAGAAGATTCTCATGGAGTACTTTTCCATGTGATGGTAGGTAGTTTCTTTTACCAGGTCACATGGGATGTCATCTAACCATGAGATATTAAAGATGTTACGGTACCATTTCAAATTCAATGACTACTTCTTTCTGGCCTGAGAGTCCATTCCTCTCATACGTACAGGAAAATAGTAAGTGCTGGTTTGCGCAGGAACCTGGTTTTATTCATCGTAGTCACGTTTCTATCCATATCCCCATTGCGTTTTCTTTGAGATATTTGTAAAGTATTTCTGGTTTTTATCACTTAACATTACTAACTGTCCAAAATACTTTAACTAGTGCTCGATCTTTAATTTCTGTACTTGTAAAGAGATGTCTGTAGAAATGGTGCTATGGGTATTTGTTATAACTTTAATGTTTTCTGAAGGGGTTTTTAGTCCAAAGCTGATGGAGGTTCCACCAACGTAAGTGAGCGATCTAAGGAATTCTTCCTAACTTTCTGCCAGCCTATTGATGAAATGTGTCGTAACTTTGTCTAGATTTTTCCGTACTTCAATATTTCTACAAATATGCTGCAGACTCCTGCTGAGTTTTCTGTATTATAGAAACCTTATCGCAGAATTAACCCCCTCTCGCATCATTAGACAGTCGTCCCCAATGGAAATTTCTTGTAACTCAAAGCAAGGAAATCCTATAATAGATGTATCTGTTTGTTTGCGTATAGATGCATACATACATACATACATATATATATATATATATATATATATATATATATATATATATATATATATATATATATATGTATGTATGTATGTATATATGTGTGTGTGTTTGTGTGTGTGTATATATGTGTGTGTGTGAGAGTGAGTGTGTATATGTGTGTATGTGTGTGTGAGGTTTGTGCGTGTGTGTGTATGTGTGTGTGTGCGCGTGTGCGTGTATGTGTATGCATCTGTAAATATATATATATGTAAACCAAATGATCATTTCGCGATTCATGTTTTACGCCTCTGCGATCTTTAGATATACACAATAGCTATTTAAGGGCCTCAGCACACGACACATATAAACTAATACATATGTATTGGAACACCATTAAGAATATATCATTCATAAACGGTGACCCATAATGACATCTGCGTTCAGTGCATGATTTAGGTTATATTGGTGCTCGTACAGTTTTATATCTATCTATCTATCTATCTATCTATCTGTTTCTCTGTCTGTTTGTGTCTGTCTATATGTCTCTCCCTCTCTCTCTCTCTCTCTCTCTCGCTCTCTCTCTCTCTCTCTCTCTCTCTCTCTCTCACTCTATA
>NC_068989.1:54197611-54204573 GCF_001194135.2 Octopus bimaculoides
ATGATTAACATAGATAGATAGATAGATAGATAGATAGATAGATAGATAGATAGATAGATAGGGTAATTTATCCGTCCATGTGTGAACGTGAACGGTCTCTGTGTGGTATAAAATTTGAATAAATGTTTGGACTTCATACACACATGTTTGTATATGTGTATACATATACACAAAATGCAAAACGCCCAGCCCCAACCAACCATGCATACAATAACTCTCAAAACCTTTCCATAAATGCATATATGTGTATATGAGTACGCGTACATATATATGTGTGTCTGTATGTACACACACACACACACATATATATATATATATATATATATATATATATATATATATATATATATATACGGATGCATGCGTTGTGTGTGTGAGTGTCGCTTTGTTTATTAGGAATATGGCTGCCTGTTCAGGTGTTTGCTGATGCGAACCTATCAGATGTAGCTCTCTAGATGGAAGCGTATCTAATGGCAAATCAATTGACTGCTAGCAAGATGGAGAGATAAATAATTGAATTAAAATGTGGTCAGCTGACTAAATTAATTCCCCATTACTACGAAATTTGCTGTGAATGGTCAACAAGAAACAGCAAAGCGCAACGTATTACTAATTACCTTATTAATCCCACTCTTGTCATAATCAACTTCGCCTCATGCATGCCCACCTTTTGTCGATTTTTGCCATGGTTTACTGCTTTCTTTCTTTCATTCATTTTTCCTTTCGTCTTGTTCTGTTACTACTACTACTACTAATATGAACAATAATAATAATAATAATAACAACAATAATAGCAATAATAATAACAGCAACAGCATCAACAACAATAGTGTTAATAATAATAATAATGATAATAATAATAATAATAATAATGATAATAATAATAATAATAATAATAATAATAATAATAATAATAATAATAATAATAATGATGGTGATAATAATAATAATAATTATAATAATATTCGCAACACCAAGCTTTGACCACGAACTGGAGGGTTAACCTTAGGAATGAGCAAGTGTCTCCACTGTGCCGTATCTGCAATAGAGTGGATGAAACCATTGCTCATAGAACGAACCAATGCTCCAGACTTGCCCACTACAAGTTGTCTCGACACGACCAGGTAGCGAAAGTGCTACGTTGGAAACTGTGCGAAAAGTGGGGCCTTGAGAGAGGTGATATGAGGTGATATGAGGTGATATGAGGACAAACCGTAGAGAGTGACGGAGTCGTAGACAAGCAAAATCCTCTGGCATTTCGCAATCCAAACAGATCAGGTACTAGAGCATTACTGACCGTACCTAGTAGTTGTGGACAAGGGGAACCACATATGCTATATAGTTGATGTTGCATGCCCCTTTGACCCACGAAAAATCAAGAAGGAAGGCGAAAAGATAGGTAGATGGATACAAACTTTTTAAGTACGAAATAGCCCGGCTATGGAAAATGGAGAAGGTGCAGATGGTCCCAATTATCACTGGGTCATTGGGAACAGCACCAGAAGGCATCAAAGGGAATATAAAAGAATTTAGAATAGAGTGCCCTGTAGAACTGCTACAAATGGTTTACCTCCTTGACACGGCCAGAATAATCAGGAAAGTATTAGATAGTTGAAAAAACAGATTGCATGGTACAGTAGGCTGCAGGCAGCAAGCCACCTATGCATGCAAGACTCCACGAGGTACAACAAAACCTGAGATAAAAGGAAATACTTATAATTATTATTACTACTACTACTACTACTACTACTTATGATAATAATAATAATAATAATAATAATAATAATAATTATTATTATTATTATTATTATTATTATTATTATAAGTAGTAATAGTAGTAATAGTAGTAGTAGTAGTAGTAGTAGTCAATAATCCTCATCTCCCTATGTCGCGTGAGATTCGATCCAGAATATTAAATTATTAAATGCTAAGTTTTCAAAAAATTTCCTAGTCAGATATTTAAATCATTTAAAATGGGCATGAAAGAGCACACCCCACTCGCCATAGTAGGTATATTTATATATGTATGATATGCGTGTATATATGTGTGGGTGTATGTATTTGTGTGTGTGTGTGTGTGTGTGTGTGTGTGTGTGTGTGTGTGTGTGTGTGTGTGTGTGTGTGTGTGTGTGTGTGTGTGTGTGCGCGCGCTTAAAATTTTTCTCGGTAGCAAATTTCATTGAAAGATAAAGGCTGTAAAGGCCACAGATGTGCTTTAGGTTAGAAAGGATGAGGAGCGAAGAGCGATTAAAAGATTAAGATAGAAAACTGTTTCATTTTTAGTTTAAATGATACAAAATCGTTATCAGATTTGAATGCAGGTTCAAAAGTTTAGCAGTTTACTGAGGAAAAAATAAAAATAATAAATAATAAAAGAAAATTCCGGAAGTGAGAGCATATAGGAAATGGAAGTGTGCTGATTTTTCAGCATATGAAGAATAAAGAAATAGAAGGGATAATATTTCAAGGAAATTGCCATCTATTATTACTTAATATAGTTTTTTGATGTGTGTTTAAACATTGTGCAGAAGAGGAAACTATACTTTGGTCCGTACTTGCTTCCAGTCATTTGATAGTCTGGTGTGAACCATCACGTGTGGTACTATTCCAGCACAGGAAACCGCACATATAGGGAGGGTACTAATGATGTAAGACAGTGGATGACCAGCAACATGGACGTAACCTACTGAGATGTGCTCTGTGTCAAAGAAGTTGTAAGCGCTGGTTCATCGACTTCATGCTGTAAGGACGACCTTCATTAAAATGACTCGATCTGAAAATAAAATGCCAAATTTAATATTCGATATTATTCTTTTCGATGAAGTATTTTTCCTTTTGTGTTAGAAGCCGAGAAAATATACTCTTCTAATGATTTGAAAAGCAAAATGTTGAACAAGATGGAGATCATTCAGCCCCAGAACAGGTCTTTAAACCTGTATGACCCCATTTAATCCTATGCTTGTTCAAAGTATTTTCATAGGTTTTTTCTACACGTCCACGCTATACATTCTCAGTTATATAAAACATTTTGTAAGTCCCAAGATACTAGTATGGCTTAATCGGGAATCTCTATCATATGTGAAGCTGGAATGTAGAGCAAAATGTTCTGTGTATCATATGTGATACGCAAGGCAAGCTAAGTTTTTAAAATCTTAATCCAGAAGTGCTTAGATGTTCAACGTCACGAAAATTATATTAGAATAATATGCACTAACTCAGGATCAACAAGACAATTCACAATGAGCGTTTATTGCACTATAGATCCTCTGTTGCTAAATCAGTGGTGTGCTTAGAATCTTACCAATTGGTCTATTACTCATTTCTATTTCAAATTGATTTTGCAATGCTTCATACTAAAAGAATCCTATAGTAAAGTTAGAAATATTTTTGCCTTCTTCAAGACTTGATGCAAAAACTTGATGAATTCTTGTATATATTTTTATGACACTTACTCTTTATAGGGACGCAATTTTCAAATGTTAAAAAAGTTAGGTGACGTAACTTTTTATCTTGTTTCAGATGGTTGCAGTGGCCATGCTTGGAACACCGCTTCTGGTATAATAATAATAATAATAATAACAATAATAATAATGATAATAATAATAATAATAATAATAATAATAATAATAATAATAATAATGATGATGATGATAATAATAATAATAATAATAATAATAATAATAATAATAATAATAATAATAATAATAATAATAATAATCCTTTCTACTACAAGTACAAGGCCTGAAATTTAGCTGAGGAGGACTAGTTGATTACATCGACCCCAGTACTTAACTGGTTCTTAATTTACCGACCTCCAAAAGGATGATAGGCAAAGTCGACCCCGCAGAATTTGAACTCAGAACGTAGCAACGGAAGAAATACCACTAAGCATTTCACCCGGCATGCTAACGATTCTGCCAGTTTTGCCGCCTTTAATAATGATAATGATGTTGATGATGATGATGATGATGGTGATGATGATGATGATGATGATGATGATGATGATGACGATGATGATGATGATGATGATGATGATGATGATGATGATGATGATGATGATGATGATAATAAAGATTTTCAGGAAGTGAAAGCAGATGGGAAATGGAAGTGTGCTGATTTTTCAGCATATGAAGAATAATGAAATAGAAGGGATAACATTTCAAGGAAATTGCCACCTATTATTGCTTAATATAGTTTTTTTGATGTGTGTTTAAACATTGCTCAAAAGAGGAAACAAGTATGTATACTTTCTAACTTTTAGCCCGCCATTTTGATATCTAGCAACAACTGCAGTAACAAAAGGAACAACAATGACAAGAACGACAAAAATATAAAAATTAAGAGCAGCAACCGCATCAACAGTAGCAGCGACAATAACTCAACAACAGCATCAGCAATATCAACAACAAAAAATACAACTATTTGTTTACGATATGTCCAACATAACTACACATTTTAGTAACAATGCATTTATACATACGTACAAAAAACACATACACAAACACATACGCACACATACACGCATACTCACACACACGCTCGCACAACTTTTTTTTTATGTAGGTGCTTAACATGTTTTCATATCTAGATATCTACTAGGGCAGAACAAGAACAACAATATAATAATAATGATAATAATAATAATAATAATAATGATAATAATAATAATAATAATAATAATAATAATAATAATAATAATATTAATAATAATAATAATAATTTCTTTATTAGCTACTGGAACTCAAGAGATACCGGAAAATAGAAGCACTAAATGGGTGCAGGGTGGAAGGAACAAATTAAATAAAGTTAAGTGGTGTGAAGGACATTATGCAAGATATGCGTGTGTGTGTGTGTGTGTGTGTGTGTGTGTGTGTGTGTGTGTGTGTGTGTGTGTGTGTGTGTGTGTGTGTGTGCGAGCGTGTGTGTGTGTGCGTGTGTGTGTGTGTGTGTGTGTCTGTGTGTCTGTGTGTCTACGTGTGAATGTGAAGAATGGGACGAGTTAAAAGTTATGAAAACACGAATATTCGCACGGGTTGAGTGAAAAGGTATGGTAAAACACAAAACAATTACAAAATCAAAAAAACTGAATATTAAATGTTCGCTTGTATTCATCAGAGTACCCGACGTTTCTTATTTCTTTATTGCCCGCGAGGGGCTAAACTTAAAGGGGACAAAGAAGGACAAACCAAGGGATTAAGTCGATTACAACGACCACTAACGTTTCTGCCAGCTCTCCGCCAGTACCCAACGTTTTTGATAAAGAAACTGCTTTACTTCCATTCTATATATTCATAGCTAATCATTCCTGAGTGTTCCACTTCGAGTATTTGTGTCATAGTGGGCACGTGAGGACCTAAGCTTAATGGTCCCTTATCATAACCCCATGTAAAATCTACACGAAATCTTTACTAATACACATGCTCTCGTTTATCACGAGGGTATGGTTAAAAAATGTAATCAGTAATAAATGAATCACTAAAAATTAATCATCTTCGCACACATTGTGAGTGGAGTGAATGGTAGATTTACTCACATTGAACTTGCTACCCACAGCTGCGAAGCTTCAATCAACACGTATTTTCGTGATCACTTCTGCTTTTTCTGTATTGAATACACTCGTCTGTGTCGCTTGTTAGGATCATGCGCCTTTGTATACTTTCTGTTCATTGGTCCCATGCCGCTGGATGCGAGTACGAAAGTCCATACAAAAAGTAAGCAGCCTTACATGAACGCTCGGAACTGGTACGGACCGGGGGAATCCGACTGTCTAATTAAAAGTAAGCGTTCATGTAAGCGGAAGCGATAATCAGTGCATCCTGGGTAACTGAGCATTATAGATAGTCGCTAAAGGGTGTTGATGTGGGGCACATGCAAAAAACTCGATAAATCGTCGAACTGAGTTAACACAGATCAATCTCTGAAAAGTTTAACATTGTTCAATTGAGCGTACCGTGTTATCCAGGGACAGTGATGATAGAATCAGTGATAAACAAGTTTATGTGCATTCTGCTCTTTTTTATGCTTTTATAAATTATCTCATTTCCTTCTTGATTCGTACTTTGTAAGAAAATTGCATTTGTTCATAACACAAGTGTTACATCGAATTTTTGTTAGACTTGCGAAGAGAAGTCCAGGCATGGGCTGGTTTTTCCTCACAGAATATGTGTTCTCCCTCAATCAAGTGAATTCTTTCTCAGCTTAGAGCGAATAAAACTTTGCTGTTGATATTGGTGTCCTCGTTGCCTTTTTCAAATTCTCCTTCGTCTTAATGTTTCCAACATTTTTGTGTCTTTTATTTTACACTTGTATGCATAAGTGGTTAAACTTGAAGTTCTATCTATCTTTTATGTATTCATTATCTGGGAATTTTTATGTGATTCTTTCGTTAAATAAAATTGTATGTTTGCTGACGCTACTTACTGCTTCAAAGACTGTGGCGAGCAACTAATTCTGCTATATCTGAGGTAGCCATCTTGCAATGCATGTTAATATTGCGAATGGCCATTTGCCAAAAGTATGTAAACTGTTTAAAATATCTAGAGACAAAGCTTTATTCTCCTTCAGGTAATGGAGTAGATCCTCAAACAATTCGAAAGACTTCTGTAAGTAAAATCTAGAACAATAAAAAAATATTTTTCATATGATAATACGATAAATGTTATATTCTTTGCGAAACTCACTTACAGGCGCCCACTCGAATTAAGATTTAATAATAATAATCCTTTCTACTACAGACCGGAAATTTTGGGAGAGGTGGTAAGTCGATTAGATCGACCCCAGTGCTCAACTGGTACTTATTTTATCACCCCCGAAAGGATGAAAGGCAAAGTCGACCTCGGTGGAATTTGAAATCAAAACGTAGCGACAGACAAAATACTACTGAGCATTTCACTCGGCATACTAAAGATTCTGCCAGCTCGCCGCGAAATAATAATAATAATAATAATAATAATAATAATAAT